>NW_027139661.1:64194-101694 GCF_035084215.1 Heptranchias perlo
GTAAGACCTGGAATGAGGCATCAGTAAATCTGGGGGCAGCCTTTCCTCTGGCCTGCTCCATGCTGTACTTTTGGTTGGTTGCTCCAGTGGCTTTAATTTACCCGCGATCACGTGGGGAATGGACGGGATTTCACTGGACGGGTTACCCATGCGCCCAAGCGCTCGCCCCCCCCTGCCCACTGCCATCCCGCCTCACTGGTAATATCGGGGCCTTTGTCTCTGTTTCTGTGTGTGTGAGAGTAGGAATAATTGGGTGTTTTTCGGGGTGGCAGGCAGTGACTAGTGGGGTACCGCAGGGATCAGTGCTTGGGCCCCAGCTATTCACAATATACATCAATGATTTGGATGAGGGAACCAAATGTAATATTTCCAAGTTTGCAGATGACACGAATCTAGGTGGGATCGTGAGTTGTGAGGAGGATGCAAAGAGGCTTTCAGAAGATTTAGAGAAGTTGAGTGAGTGGGCAAATACATGGCAGATGCAGTATAATGTGGATAAATGTGAAGTTATCTACTTCGGAAGGAAAAACAGAAAGGCAGAGTATTATTTAAATGGTGATAGATTGGGAAATGTTGATGTACAAAGGGACCTGGGTGTCCTTGTACACCAGTCACTGAAAGCAAACATGCAGGTGCAGCAAGCAGTTCGGAAGGCGAATGGTAGTTCCTCAGGGCAGTGTCCTGGGCCCAACCATCTTCAGCTGCTTCATCAATGACCTTCCCTCCATCATAAGGTCAGAAATGGGGATGTTCGCTGATGACTGCACAGTGTTCAGTTCCATTCGCAACCCCTCAAATAATGAAGCAGTCCGAGCCTGCATGCAGCAAGACCTGGACAACATCCAGGCTTGGGCTGATAAGTGGCAAGTAACATTCGCGCCAGACAAGTGCCAGGCAATGATCATCTCCAACAAGAGAGAGTCTAACCACCTCCCCTTGACATTCAACGGCATTACCATCGCCGAATCCCCCACCATCAACATCCTGGGGGTCACTATTGACCAGAAACTTAACTGGACCAGCCATATAAATACTGTGGCTACGAGAGCAGGTCAGAGGCTGGGTATTCTGCGGCGAGTGACTCACCTCCTGACTCCCCAAAGCCTTTCCACCATCTACAAGGCACAAGTCAGGAGTGTGATGGAATACTCTCCACTTGCCTGGATGAGTGCAGCTCCAACAACACTCAAGAAGCTCGACACCATCCAAGACAAAGCAGCCCGCTTGATTGGCACCCCATCCACCACCCTAAACATTCACTCCCTTCACCACCGGCGCACTGTGGCTGCAGTGTGTACCATCCGCAGGATGCACTGCAGCAACTCGCCAAGGCTTCTTCGACAGCACCTCCCAAACCCGCGACCTCTACCACCTGGAAGGACAAGGGCAGCAGGCACATGGGAACAACACCACCTGCACGTTCCCCTCCAAGTCACACACCATCCCGACTTGGAAATATATCGCCGTTCCTTCATTGTCGCTGGGTCAAAATCCTGGAACTCCCTTCCTAACAGCACTGTGGGAGAACCTTCACCACACGGACTGCAGCGGTTCAAGAAGGCGGCTCACCACCACCTTCTCAAGGGCAATTAGGGATGGGCAATAAATGCCGGCCTTGCCAGCGACGCCCACATCCCGTGAACGAATTTTAAAAAAGATAGATTTCTAGACGCAAAAGGCATCAAGGGGTATGGGGAGAGAGCGGGAATATGGTATTGAGATAGAGGATCAGCCGTGATCATATTGAATGGTGGAGCAGACTCGAAGGGCCAAATGGCCTACTCCTGCTCCTATTTTCTATGTTTCTATGTGTGTTTGCCTGTCTGTCTCTCATTGTTTGTCTCTGTTTCTGTGTCTGTGTCTGTGTGTGTGTGTGTGTGTGTGTCTGTCTCTCATTGTTTGTCTCTATTTCTGTGTGTGTGTGTGTATGTGAGTCTGTCTCTCATTGTTTTTCTCTGTGTCTTTATGTGTGTGTCTGTCGCTCGTTGTCTGTCTCTGTTTTGTGTGTGTGTCTGTCTGTCTCTCATTGTATTTCTCTGTTTCTCTGTGTGTGTGTGTGTGTATCTGTATCTCGTTTTTTGTCTCTGTTTCTGTCTGTGTCTGTCTGTATCTCGTTGTTTGTCCCAGTTACTGTGAGTGTGTGTATGTGTGTTTGTCTCTCACTGTTTGTCTCTGTTTCTGGTTGTGTGTGTGTGTGTGTGTCTGTATCTGTCTGTCTCTCATTGTTTGTCTCTGTTTCTCTGTGTGTGTGTGTGTGTCTGTATCTCGTTGTTTGTCTTTGTTTCTGTGTGTGTGTCTGTCTGACTCTTATTGTTTGTCTCTGTTCGTGTGTGTGTGTGTGTGTGTGTCTGTGCATGTGTGAGTCTGTCTCTCGTTGTTTGTCTCTGTTCCTGTGTGTGTCTGTGTCTGTCTTTCGTTGTTTGTCTGTTTCTGTGGGGGGTGTGTGTGTGTATCTGTCTCTCGTTGTTTGTCCTGGTTACTCTGAGTGTGTGTATGTGTGTTTGTCTCTCACTGTTTGTCTCTGTTTCTGTGTGTGTGTGTCTCTCGTTCTTTGACTCGGTTTCTGTATGTGTGTGTGTGTGTGTGTGTGTGTGTCTCTCATTGTTTATCACTGTGACTCCATGTGTGTGAAACAGAGAGTAGGAATAAATGGGTGTTTTTCGGGGTGACAGGCAGTGACTAGTGGGGTACCACAGGGATCAGTGCTTGGGCCCCAGCTATTCACAATATACATCAATGATTTGGATGAGGGAACCAAATGTAATATTTCCAAGTTTGCTGACGACACAAAACTAGGTGGGATCGTGAGTTGTGAGGAGGATGCAAAGAGGCTTTCAGAAGATTTAGAGAAGTTGAGTGAGTGGGCAAATACATGGTAGATGCAGTATAATGTGGATAAATGTGAAGTTCGGAAGGAAAAAACAGAAAGGCAGAGTATTATTTAAATGGTGATAGATTGGGAAATGTTGATGTACAAAGAGACCTGGGTGTCCTTGTACACCAGTCACTGAAAGAAAACATGCAGGTGCAGCAAGCAGTTAGGAAGCAAATGGTATGTTGGCCTTCATTGCAAGAGGATTTGAGTACAGGAGCAAGGATGTCTTACTGCAGTTATACAGGGCCTTGGTGAGACCACACCTGGAGTATTGTGTGCAGTTTTGGTCTCCTTACCTAAGAAAGGATATACTTGCCATAGAGGGAGTGCAGCGAAGGTTCACCAGACTGATCCCTGGGATGGCAGGACTGTCATATGAGGAGAGATTGGGTCGACTCGGCCAGTATTCACTCGAGTTTAGAAGAATGAGAGGGGATCTCATTGAAACATATAAAATTCTGACAGCGCTAGACAGACAGACTGGATGCAGGGAGGATGTTTCCCCTGGCTGGGGGTCCAGAACGAGGGGTCACAGTCTCAGGATACGGGGTAGGACATTTAGGACTGAGATGAGGAGAAATTTCTTCACTCAGAGGGTGGTGAACCTGTGGAATTCTCTACCACAGAAGGCTGTGGAGGCCAAGTCACTGAATATATTTAAGAAGGAGCGAGATAGATTTCTAGACACAAAAAGCATCAAGGGGTATGGGGAGAGAGCGGGAATATGGTATTGAGATAGAGGATCAGCCATGATCATTTTGAATGGCAGAGCAGGCTCGAAGGGCCGAATGGCCTACTCCTGCTCCTATTTTCTATGTTTCTATGTGTGTTTGCCTGTCTGTCTCTCATTGTTTGTCTCTGTTTCTCTGTGTGTGTGTGTGTGTGTGTCTATATCTCGTTGTTTGTCTCTGTTTACATAGAAACATAGAAAATAGGAGCAAGAGTAGGCCATTCGGCCCTTCAGGCCTGCTCCGCCATTCAAAATGATCATGGCTGGTCGTCTAACTCAGTACCCTGTTCCCGCTTTTTCCCCATATCCCTTGATCCCTTTAGCATTAAGAAATATATCTATCTCCTTCTTGAATACATCTAATGACTTGGCCTCCACTGCCTTCTGTGGTAGAGAATTCCACAGGTTCACCACCCTCTGAGTGAAGAAATTTCTCCTCATCTCGGTTCTAAATGGCACGCCCCGTATCCTGAGACTGTGACCCCTGGTTCTGGACTCCACAGACATCGGGAAATCCTCCCTGCATCTAGTCTGTCTAGTCCTGTTAGAATTTTATATGTTTCGATGAGATCCCCTCTCATTCTTCTAAACTCTCGTGAATATAGGCCTAGTCGACCCAATCTCTCCTCATACGTCAGTCCTGCCATCCCAGGAATCAGTCTGGTAAACCTTCGTTGCACCTTCGTTTCTGTGTGTGTCTGTCTCTCGTTGTCTGTCCTTGTTACTGTGTGTGTGTGTGTGTGTGTGTGCCTGTGGCTCATTGAATGTCTCCACTTTGTCTGTGTGTCTGTCTATCTCTCATTGTATGTCTCTGTTTCTGTGTGTGTCTTTCTCTCATTTGCTTTCTGTTTGTGTGTGTGTGTGTCTATCTCTCATTGTCTGTCTCTGTGCATGTGTGTCTGTCTCTCATTGTTTGTTCCTGTTTCTGTATGTGTGTGTGTGTGTGTGTCTGTCTCTCATTGTTTGTCCCTGTTTCTGTGTGTGTGTGTGTGTGTGTGTGTCTATCTCTCATTGTTGGTCTCTGTTTCTGTTAATTTTCTACACCTGTCTCTCTCTCTATCTTTCTGTCTGTCGCATTCTTTCTCTTTCACTCAATTTCTGGTTCTCTGTCCATCTCTCGCTGTTACTCTGTTTTTCTGTCAGTTTCTCTTTCTCTCTGTCCCATTTTATCTGTTTGTCTCTTTCTCCATCTGTTCATCTCTCTCTCTGTGTCTCTCGCTCTCTTTTTCTCTCTTTCTCTCTCTGTCTCTGTCTGTCTGTCTCTCCTTTTCTCTCTGTTTCAATTTGTCTCTATTTCTCTGTCTTTGTTTGTCTGTCTTTCTGTCCCTCTGTCTATATCTGTTCCCTGTCTGTCTGTTTCCCTCCATCTTGCACTCTCTGTTTCTTTATCTCTCTTGCACCCTCTCTGTTTCTCTGCCTCTCCATCACTCCCTTTCTCTCAAGTTGTCTCTCTCTCAGATTCAATCCCTCTTTCTTTCTCTGCCTCTTTATGCCTCGCTCTCTCGCTCTCTCTCTCTTTCTTTCTCTCTCCCCTTGTGTTTCCCGTACACAATCGGCCAGGCAGCCAAGTGAATATTCCCTGTATTATCTCAGCGTGGATCATGCCTGTGGTGTTGATCAGTGACTCATTCACACATTCCCTGTTCTGTCTCCTCCCCAGGCAGGGACTTCCCATCCTGCACGGCTCGATCCGGCTAAAAATAATTTGGTGCTGGAGGTAGACGAGATTGACAGATGGCCCTCCAGCGTTCACAATTAACCTTTCTAGTTTTACTAAGGCTCCTGTATTTACGAGGCAGCTGCCTGCCTGCTGGGGTCAGTGGATTAGCTGACGAGGACCCTTCTTCCTGTAAACAGCAATTCATCCATTGGTTCAGATCACAGATGTCGGTGAGGTCTGTCCGCTGTGATTTCAGCCTTTAATCATCACTTAGTATCTGGGAGACCTGAGGTAAAGACCTAGTGGGAGGGAGGGAGGGAGGGTGGGGAGCCAGAGAAGGTGCCCAGGCCAGGGGGAGGGTGGGGAGCCAGAGTGGGTGCCCAGGGAGGGAGGGTGGGTGGGGAGCCAGAGAAGGTGCCCAGGCCAGGGGGAGGTGGGGAGGGAGGGTGTGGAGCCAGAGAAGGTGCCCAGGGAGGGAGGGTGGGTGTGGAGCCAGAGAAGGTTCCCAGGCCAGGGAGAAGTGGGAGGGAGGGTGGGGAGCCAGTGTATTGCCCAGGCCAGGGGGAGGAGGGAGGGAGGGAGGGTGAGGAGCCAGAGAAGGTGCCCAGGCCAGGGGGAGGGTGGGGTGACATGAACCTTCCCAACTTCCTGGTTGCACTTGTCCCCTCTTCAGGACTTTGCCCAGCTGGCCGGACCCCTGGATGGTCCTCACGCCTCCTCTGGATCCACTGGTTCCTGCCCCTACCCTAAGCTGGGCCTCTTTGAGGGTCAAGGTCAGGGGGACTCGTACCTCAGAGAGTCTCGGCCCCCCCCCGTCCCTTCCTGTGCCTGAGGCCATATTCTGAGGTAGGCAACACTCTTTGTGTTGGAATGATCCATTCAGTTCCTGTATCAGGCCTCCCCTTTCTCTACTCTTAGTCCTCCATCTACTCTCCCCAATACCACTGGCTCCCCACAAAGGGGGGCAGAATTAGTGTTTCCAACCCTCCAGGATTGGCCTGGAGTCTCCAGTAATTAAAGATTAATCTCCGGGACACTGCGGCGAGCAAACACACAGGAGAAAAATCATCAGGGCGATAAAGAACTGTGCTTTTTTCCATTGGACAATTTTTTTTATTAGTTATAAAAATATTGGAGATGAGAAGAAAGGCTGTTGGGCAGGGTGGGTGGAGGTGGGACAGTCATGTGATAAAACCTCCAGGAATATGTCCAACCAGAGTTGGCAACTCTTGGCGGGAGCAGGGTGGGGGAGGGGAGTGAGGGGTGGGGGGGTGGGGGTGCAGAGCCCAGAGGACCCTTCATCTTCAAACTATTTTATCCCCATTCTATCCTCCCTTCATATTTGTTTACCCACAAAGGCTTTTATTTGCTTTCAATTTTTTTAAAAAAAAGAAATCAAATTAGAACGAGGAAAGAAACTGCCTGGTGGGTTTCTCTTTATTTGTATCTATTTTTCTCACAGGGGAGAATATAGTTGGCTTCAAAATTCAATTGGTGTTTCTTCTGGAAAACTGAAATAACATTAAAGGGGGCGCAGGAACAGAGAGACCTGGGGGTGCACACACACAAATCTTTGAAGGTGGCAGGACAAGTTGAGAAGGCTGTCAAAAAAGCAAATGGGATCCTGGGCTTTATTTTTTCCCTACATTACAATAGTGACTACACTTCAAAAATTGGTCATGAAAGGCGCTATATAAATGCAAACTAAATGCAATCTGAAACTAGAGTCTTAAACTTAAATAAAGCTAATTGCACAGATATGGGGGGCAAGTTGGCTAAGGTAGATTGGGAAATTAAATTAAAGGGTTTGATGGTTGAAAAGCAATGGAAAACACAGAAAGAAATATTTCAATATTCTCAACAAATATACATTCCATTGGGAAATAAAAACTCCACGGGAAAAGTGATCCATCCGTGGCTAACTAAAGAAGTTAAGGAGAGTATTAGATTGAAAGAAGAGGCTTAAAATGTTGCCAAGATTGTAATAAGCCTGAGGATTGGGAGAGAAACCAGCAAAGGATGACCAAAACATTGATAAAAAAGGAGAAAATAGAATATGAACTAGCAAGAAATATAAAAACAGATTATAAGAGCTTCTACAAGTATGTAAAAAGGAAGAGATTAGCAAAAGTAAACATTGGTTCCCGAGAGGCTGAGACAGGAGAAATTATAATGGGGAATCAGGAAATGGCAGATGGGCTAAACAAATATTTTGTATCTGTCTTCACAGTAGAAGATACAAAAAGCAAACCAGAAATAGTGGGGAACCAAGGGTCGAATGAGAGTGAGGAACTTAAAGTAATTATTATCAGTAGAGATAAAATACTTCAGAAACTAATGGGACTAAAAGCCAACAAATCCCCTGGACCTGATGGCCGACATCCTAGGGTTCTAAACGAGGTGGCTGCAGAGATAGTGGATGCATTGGTTGTGATCTTCCAAAATTCCCTAGATTCTGGAACACTCCCAGTGGATTGGAAGATAGCCAATGTAACCCCGCTATTCAAGACAGGAGGGAGAGAGAAAACAGGGAACTACAGACCAGTTAGCCTGACATCAGTCGTCGGGAAAATGCCGGAATCCATTATTAAGGAAGTGGTAACAGAGCACTTAGAAAATCATAATATGATTAGGCAGAGTCAACATGGTTTTATGAAAGGAAATCGTGTTTGACAAATTTATTAGAGTTTTTTGAGGCTGTAACCAGCAGGGTGGATAAAGGGGAACCAGTGGATGCAGTATATTTGGATTTTCAAAAGGCATTCGATGAGGTGCCACATAAAAGGTTGTTACACAAGATAAGGGCTCATGGGGTTTGGGGGTAATATATTAGCATGGACAGAGGATTGGTTAACGGACAGAAAACAGAGAGTAGGAATAAACAGGTCTTTTTCAGGTTGTCAGGCTGTAACCAGTGGAGTGCTGCAGGGATCAGTGCTTGGGCCTCAGCTATTTACAATCTATATTAATGACTTGGATGAAGGGACCGAGTGTAATGTGTCCAAGTTTGCTGACGATGCAGAGTTAGGTGGGAAAGTAAGCTGTGAGGAGGACACAGAGAGCACTAAATTGGGCCATATAGGGCCCGTTGTTTCGGCCTCTCCGACATCTAAGATGGCGTCTTGGATGCGCACGCACGTTTCCTGCGTGACGTGCGCCAGACGCCATCTTGGTATAGGAGTTAGCACAGGCGCAGATAACGAACGCTGGAATCATGTAAAGTCGGCAGAAAATGGCTTCAATCAGTGTACAACGCTGATTTAAAGTGACAGACACCATTTTGGGACTTAACGCTCAACTCAACGCACAGTCTGAACTCTGACCATCTGAACGTGTCTTAGAGTGCCTGGAGGACCCCCCACCGGCACTATTTAAAGGGACCATGCAGGATTTACAGATTAGTGGCTGGATTATTGCCTCTGGCTGCCGAGACATTTGTAACTGTTTTCGGAGGTCTCCTAGACTTCAATACTAGGACGCAGGGACATAGCCTAACATTTAGAGCCAGGACGTGCTGGAGTGAAGTTAGGAAATGCTTCTACACGCAAAGGGTGGGAGATCTTTAAACACTCTTCTGCAGACGGCAGTTGATGTCAGCTCACTTGTGAAAGTTAAATCTGAGATTGATAGATTTCTGTGAACCAAGGGTATTAAGGTATATGGGGCTAAGGCGGGTATATGGAGTTAGGTCACAGGTCCACGTTGATCTCATTGAATGGTGGAACAGGCTCGAGGGGCTAAATGCCACTGCCACTTGCTGCCTCTTGATATGCACCACCTTCTCCTGCAAGAAAGTGGGACGTGTGTCTGGGTGATGTGCCTGTCATGGTTGAGTAGCTGCCAGTGTGTGTGGCCTGTGAGTTGTGGGTGGGCGGGTTTAAACAGTGGTAATGTGTAAGGGTGAGAGGGAGCATCTGATTGAAAGAGTTGAGTACTGATGGAAAGAGTTTATTGGTGTGTGGGTGATGGGGGTGTAGTGTGTGGTGCAGTTGGAAGGAGACGCCACTTGACAGTTGACCTCACTCACCTTGACCACTCATGTCAAAGCATTGAACTTCTTCCTGCACTGCATCCATGTTCATGATGCTGTGCGCCCGGCATTGACTTCGTTCCCCGCTGCCTCCCACTGTCTTTTGAGTATATGTCTGGAGGGCCTCTTGCCCCATCCCCACCGCGGATATAGGATGTCCCTCCTCCTGTCCACCTCTTGCACCCAAGGTCCCTCGTGCATCAGCAGAGAACCTTGGTGCATGCACTCTCGCAGGCCTGGTACCAACTCAGATCGGCGAAATTGGTGAGGTCTGGTGTGCAGATTGGAGGATGTGGGATTTAGTAGTGCGCAACCTTTATTCAATGTTTTAACATAACTCATCAGTGTGTAAACATAGGGATGGAATCTGCATCTGTGTTTCACGTGTGCGATGTCTGATCTCTGTTCAGACTCCGTGCAGGCAGTAGACTGTTATTTTCAGCAAGTAACAGGTACCAGCTACCTTTAAGAGATTTCCTAGAAACATCCTCCCTTTAAGAGATTGAGCTCCCCCTGGTGGTGAAAAGTGAGAATTGCATTGATTCCACGTGCAAGGCCTGGATTGGAACGCTGATTTCAGGTGAGTCCTCGGGCCGGCCGAGACTTGCGTCCTGCCTGTGCAGGGATCATTGGGCGCGGGGTAATAGCAGATCACACTACCTAGGCCCAGAAACAGCCCCTTATCCAATTTTTACCCCAAAGAGTCTGCAAAGGGATATAGACAGGTTAAGTGAGTGGGTGAGAAGGTGGCAGATGGAGTATAATGTGGGGAAATGTGAGGTTATTCACTTTGTTGGAAAAATAGAAAAACAGAATATTTTTAAATGGTGAGAAACTATTAAATGTTGGTGTTCAGAGGGATTTGGGTGTCCTTGTACACAATACACAGAAAGTTAATATGCAGGTACAGCAAGCAATTAAGAAGGCAAATGGTATGTTGGCCTTTATTGCAAGGGGGTTGGTGTACAAGAGTAAGGAAGTCTTTACAGTAGAGGACACTAAGAATATCCCAACACTGGACAAACAGGGGACTCTCGGGGGGGAGGAGCTAAATACGATTAAAATCACTCAAGAGATGGTACTCAGTAAAATAATGGGACTCAAGGCGGATAAATCCCCTGGACCTGATGGCTTCCATCCTAGGGTCTTGAGGGAAGTGGCAGTAGGGATTGTGGATGCTTTGGTGATAGTTTTCCAAAATTCCCTGGACTCAGGAGAGGTCCCGGCAGATTGGAAAACTGCTAATGTAACACCGTTATTTAAAAAGGGTAGTAGGCAGAAGGCTGGAAATTATAGGCCAGTTAGCTTAACATCTGTGGTGGGTAAAATTTTGGAGTCTATTATTAAGGAGACAGTAACGGAACCTTTAGATAAGCATAATTTAATAGGACAAAGTCAGCATGGCTTTATGAAGGGGAAGTCATGTCTGACAAATTTGCTTGAGTTCTTCGAGGATATAACGTATAGGGTGGATAAAGGGGAACCAGTGGACGTAGTGTATTTAGACTTCCAGAAGGCATTCGACAAGGTGCCACATAAAAGATTATTACTTAAGATAAAAAATCACGGGATTGGGGGTAATATTCTGGCATGGGTGGAGGATTGGTTATCAAACAGGAAGCAGAGAGTTGGGATAAATGGTTCATTTTCGGACTGGCAACCAGTAACCAGTGGTGTTCCACAGGGGTCGGTGCTGGGTCCCCAACTCTTTACAATCTATATTAACGATTTGGAGGAGGGGACCGAGTGCAACATATCAAAATTTGCAGATGATACAAAGATGGGAGGGAAAGTAGAGAGTGAGGAGGACATAAAAAACCTGCAAGGGGATATAGACAGGCTGGGTGAGTGGGCGGAGATTTGGCAGATGCAATATAATATTGGAAAATGTGAGGTTATGCACTTTGGCAGGAAAAATCAGAGAGCAAGTTATTTTCTTAATGGCGAGAGACTGGAAAGTACTGCAGTACAAAGGGATCTGGGGGTCCTAGTGCAAGAAAATCAAAAAGTTGGTATGCAGGTGCAGCAGGTGATCAAGAAAGCCAACGGAATGTTGGCTTTTATTGCTAGGGGGATAGAATATAAAAACAAGGAGGTATTGCTGCAGTTATATAAGGTATTGGTGAGACCGCACCTGGAATACTGCATACAGTTTTGGTCTCCATACTTAAGAAAAGACATACTTGCTCTCGAGGCAGTACAAAGAAGGTTCACGCGGTTAATCCCGGGGATGAGGGGGCGGACATATGAGGAGAGGTTGAGTAGATTGGGACTCTACTCATTGGAGTTCAGAAGAATGAGAGGCGATCTTATTGAAACATATAAGATTGTGAAGGGTCTTGATCGGGTGGATGCAGTAAGGATGTTCCCAAAGATGGGTGAAACTAGAACTAGGGGGCATAATCTTAGAATAAGGGGCTGCTCTTTCAAAACTGAGATGAGGAGAAACTTCTTCACTCAGAGGGTGGTAGGTCTGTGGAATTTGCTGCCCCAGGAAGCTGTGGAAGCTACATCATTAGATAAATTTAAAACAGAAATAGACAGTTTCCTAGAAGTAAAGGGAATTAGGGGTTATGGGGAGCGGGCAGGAAATTGGACATGAAGCTGAGTTCGGATCGGTCAATGCCCTGTGGGTGGCGGAGAGGGCCCAGGGGCTATGTGGCCGGGTCCTGCTCCGACTTCTTGTGTTCTTTAGATTTGTGGTTGGGATCAGATCAGCCATGATCTTATTGAATGGCGGAGCAGGCTCGAGGGGCCGATTGGCCTACTCCTGCTCCAATTTCTTATGTTCTTATGTTCTTATGTCTTGCTGCAATTGTTCAGGGCTTTAGTGAGACCACACATGGAGTACTGTGTACAGCTTTGATCTCCTTATCTAAGGAAGGATATACTTGCCTTAGAGGGAGTGCAACAAAGGTTCACTGGATTAATTCCTGGGATGAGAGGGTTGTCCTATGAGGAGAGGTTGAGTAGAATGGGCCTATACTCTCTGGAGTTTAGAAGAATGAGAGGTGATCTCATTGAAACATATAAGATTCTGAGGGGGCTTGACAGGGTAGATGCTGAGAGGCTGTTTCCCCTGGCTGGAGAGTCTAGAACTGGGGGTCATAGTCTCAGGATAAGGGGTCGGCCATTTAAGACTGAGATGAGGAGGAATTTCTTCACTCAGAGGGTGGTGAATCTTTGGAATTCTCTCCCCAGAGGGCTGTGGATGCTCAGTCGTTGAGTATATTCAAGGCTGAGATCAATAGATTTTTGGACTCGAGGGGAATCGAGGGATACTGGGATCGGGCGGGAAAGTGGAGTTGAGGTCGAAGATCAGCCATGATCTGATTGAATGGCGGAGCAGGCTCGAGGGGCCGAATGGCTCACTCCTGCTCCTATTTCTTATGTTCTCATGTTAAATATTTCTTTAAATTGAGGCATTGGGTTCGATTTTACAACGGTGGCAGGTTGGCAGCGGGGTGGGGGTGAAGGCGCCCGTGGTAAACCCGCATGAACAACACTCACCAGTTCCCACGCAATCGCACGTTGATCGATGATGATTAACGTCCTCTCCGGTTTCACAGGCCGGCTCCCGGCAGGAGCTGCAACATGAGGGGGGGAGAGAAAGAGAGAGAGAGAGAGCGACATCATCCAGTGCTAGAACGGAAGACCAGGGGTGGGGGGAAGTGTGGAAGACCGGGGAGGGGAAGATCGGGGCGGGGGGAGAGGGGAAGATCGGGGCGGGGGAGAGGGGAAGATCGGGGGTGGGGGGAGAGGGATGATCGGGGGTGGGGGGAGAGGGGAAGATCGGGGCGGGGGGAGAGGGGAAGATCGGGGCGGGGGAGAGGGGAAGATCGGGGGTGGGGGGAGAGGGGATGATCGGGGGTGGGGGAGAGGGGAAGATCGGGGCGGGGGAGAGGGGAAGATCGGGGCGGGGGAGAGGGGAAGATCGGGGCGGGGGGGAGAGGGGAAGATCGGGGCGGGGGAGAGGGGAAGATCGGGGCGGGGGGAGAGGGGAAGATCGGGGCTGGGGGGAGAGGGAAGATCGGGGGTGGGGGGAGAGGGGAAGATCGGGGTGGGGGGAGAGGGAAGATCGGGCGGGGGGAGAGGGGAAGATCGGGGGTGGGGGGAGAGGGATGATCGGGGGTGGGGGGAGAGGGGAAGATCGGGCGGGGGGAGAGGGGATGATCGGGGCGGGGGGAGAGGGGAAGATCGGGGGTGGGGGGAGAGGGGATGATCGGGGGTGGGGGGAGAGGGGAAGATCGGGGGTGGGGGGAGAGGGGATGATCGGGCGGGGGAGAGGGGAAGATTGGGGGTGGGGGGAGAGGGGAAGATCGGGCGGGGGGAGAGGGGAAGATCGGGGGTGGGGGGAGAGGGGATGATCGGGGGTGGGGGAGAGGGGAAGATCGGGCGGGGGGAGAGGGGATGATCGGGGCGGGGGGAGAGGGGAAGATCGGGCGGGGGGAGAGGGAAGATCGGGGGGTGGGGGGAGAGGGGATGATCGGGGGTGGGGGGAGAGGGGAAGATCGGGCGGGGGGAGAGGGGAAGATCGGGGGTGGGGAGAGGGGAAGATCGGGGCGGGGGGAGAGGGGAAGATCGGGGCGGGGGGAGAGGGGAAGATCGGGGCGGGGGGAGAGGGGAAGATCGGGGCGGGGGGAGAGGGGAAGATCGGGGCAGGGGGAGAGGGGAAGATCGGGGGTGGGGGAGAGGGAAGATCGGGCGGGGGGAGAGGGGAAGATCGGGGGTGGGGGGAGAGGGGAAGATCGGGCGGGGGGAGAGGGGAAGATCGGGGGTGGGGGGAGAGGGGATGATCGGGGGTGGGGGGAGAGGGGAAGATCGGCGGGGGGAGAGGGGATGATCGGGGCGGGGGGAGAGGGAAGATCGGGCGGGGGGAGAGGGGAAGATCGGGGCGGGGGGAGAGGGGAAGATCGGGGGTGGGGGGAGAGGGGATGATCGGGGGTGGGGGAGAGGGGATGATCGGGGGTGGGGGGAGAGGGGAAGATCGGGGCGGGGGGAGAGGGGAAGATCGGGGCGGGGGGAGAGGGGAAGATCGGGGCGGGGGGAGAGGGGAAGATCGGGGCAGGGGGAGAGGGGAAGATCGGGCGGGGGGAGAGGGGAAGATCGGGGTGGGGGGAGAGGGGATGATCGGGGGTGGGGGGGAGAGGGGAAGATCGGGCGAGGGGAGAGGGGATGATCGGGGCGGGGGAGAGGGGAAGATCGGGCGGGGGGAGAGGGGAAGATCGGGGGTGGGGGGAGAGGGAAGATCGGGGCAGGGGAGAGGGGAAGATCGGGGTGGGGGGAGAGGGAAGATCGGGCGGGGGGAGAGGGGAAGATCGGGGGTGGGGGGAGATGGAAGATCGGGCGGGGGGAGAGGGGAAGATCGGGGGTGGGGGGAGAGGGGATGATCGGGGGTGGGGGGAGAGGGGAAGATCGGGCGGGGGAGAGGGTATGATCGGGGCGGGGGGAGAGGGGAAGATCGGGCGGGGGGAGAGGGAAGATCGGGGTGGGGGGAGAGGGGATGATCGGGGGTGGGGGGAGAGGGGAAGATCGGGCGGGGGGAGAGGGGAAGATCGGGGGTGGGGGGAGAGGGGAAGATCGGGCGGGGGGAGAGGGAAGATCGGGGGTGGGGGGAGAGGGGATGATCGGGCGGGGGGAGAGGGGAAGATCGGGGCGGGGGTGAGAGGGGATGATCGGGGAGAGGGGAAGATCGGGGCGGGGGGAGAGGGGATGATCGGGGCGGGGGGAGAGGGGATGATCGGGGAGAGGGAAGATCGGGGCGGGGGGAGAGGGGATGATCGGGGCGGGGATAGGGGAAGATTGGGGAGAGGGGAAGATCGGGGCGGGGGGAGAGGGGATGATCGGGGCGGGGAGAGGGGAAGATTGAGGAGGTGAAGAGGGGAAGATCGGGGCGGGGGGAGAGGGGATGATCGGGGCGGGGAGAGGGGAAGATTGGGGAGGTGAAGAGGGGATGATCGGGGGTCGGGGGGTGTGAATCAGAAGCGGTGGGCAAGCCGCCCGGGTAAGTTAAAAATTGTTCGAATCCCTTCATCTGTCACGGGTAAAATGCCTTCAGTTCCTCAATGAGGGACATTTGTCTCTTTAACTGTCACCCCGGTGGCTTTAATTACCGGCGGGACTTCTGTTTTCGGATCGCCCGCGCGCACAGGTGGGTCCCTGGGAAACTCGGAAGCCGGCGGTTTGGAGCCGGCATCTGAACCTGAACTGGATTTCCGCGATTTTCAGATCCCCCCGGCCCCAATGCACCCGCATTTGCCCCTAAAATTGAGCCCAAAGAGTATAAATGCAAGGAAGTTATGCTAAACCTTTATAAATCACTGGTTAGGCCTCAGCTGGAGTATTGAGTTCAATTCTGGGCACCAGACTTTAGGAAGGATGTCAAGGCCTTAGAGAGGGTGCAGAGGGGATTTACTAGAATGGTGCCAGGGATGAGGGACTTCAGTTATGTGGAGAGACTGGAGAAGCTGGGATTGTTCTCCTTAGAACAGAGAAGGTTAAGGGGAGATTTGATCGAGGTGTTCAAAAATCATGAAGGGTTTTGACAGAGTAAATGCTGAGGTATCGTGTGAGATACTACATTTTGGTAGGAAGAATAAGGAAGCCACACACTGCTTGGATAATAAGAGTCTAAATGGGGTAGAGGAGCAGAGGGATCTGGGGGTACAGATACACAAATCACTTAAAGTAGTGACGCAGGTTAATAAGGCCACAAAAAAAGACAAACCAAGCACTGGGGATCATTTCTAGAGGGATAGAATTGAAAAGCAGAGAAGTTTTGTTAAACTTGTCTAGAACCTTGGTTAGACCACACTTGGAGTATTGTGCACAGCTTTGGTCTCCATATTATAGAAAGGATATAGAGGCATTGGAGAAGGTGCAAAAAAGATTTACTAGGATGATACCAGAACTGAGAGTTTATACCTATCACGAAAGACTGATCAGGCTGGGGCTCTTTTCTCTAGAAAAGAGAAGGCTGAGGGGTGACCTGATAGAGGTCTGTAAGATTATGAAAGATTTCGATAGGGTAGACATGGAGAAGATGTTTCCACTTACGGGGGAGACCAGAACTGGGGGCCGTAAATATATGATCAAGGGATAAAGGGATATGGGGATCGGGCTGGAAAGTGGAGTTGAGGTTGAAGATCAGCCATGATCTGATTGAATGGCGGAGCAGGCTCGAGGGGCCGGATGGCCTACTCCTGCTCCTATTTCTTATGTTCATAAGATAGTCACTAATAAAACCAAAAGGAAATTCAGGAGAAACTTCTTCACCCAGAGAGTGGTGAGAATGTGGAACTCACTCCCACAAGGAGTAGTTGAAGCGAAAAGTGTAGATACATTTAAGGGGAAGCTGGATAAACACGAGGGAGAAAGGAATAGAAGGATATGCTGATAGGGTGAGATGAAGTAGGGAGGGAGGAGGCTCGTGTGGAGCATAAACACCGGCATGGACCTGTTGGGCCGAATGGCCTGTTTCTGTGCTGTACATTCTATGTAAAAATAAGGAGAAACTGTTTCCAGTGGTAGGAAGGATCAGTAACCAGAGGACACAGATTTAAGATAAGTGGCAAAAGAACCAGAGGGAGATTTTAGGCAGCGAGGTGTTAAGAAATAGGAGCAGGAGTAGGCCAATCGGCCCCTCGAGCCTGCTCCGCCATTCAATAAGATCATGGCTGATCTGATCCTAACCTCAAATCTAAATTCATGTTCTGATCTGGAATGCACTGCCTGAAAGGGCGGTGGAAGCAGATTCAATAATAACTTTCAAAAGGGAATTGGATAAATACTCGAAGGGATTAAATGACCTGGGGTGAAACTCCAGAGCGGAGGAAGGTGATTGGGTCGTGCAGTGAGTCTCGTTGCCTTGGGCTCAAATCCAACCCGGGCAGATTGGGTCGTGGTTCCCACTTTGCTCTGGAACAATCCGACTGACTTTCTCATGAGAACTGACATAAAGCTGTGGATCTCCCGGGTGGAAAGAGAGCAGAGAACGATTGACAGAGACCTGGAGGAGAGAGCAGAGAACGATTGACAGACACCTGGAGGAGAGAGCAGAGAACGATTGACAGATACCTGGAGGAGAGAGCAGAGAACGATTGACAGATACCTGGAGGAGAGAGCAGAGAACGATTGACAGATACCTGGAGGAGAGAGCAGAGAACGATTGACAGATACCTGGAGGAGAGAGCAGAGAATGATTGACAGATACCTGGAGGAGAGAGCAGAGAATGATTGACAGATATCTGGAGGAGAGAGCAGAGAACGATTGACAGATACCTGGAGGAGAGAGCAGAGAACGATTGACAGATACCTGGAGGAGAGAGCAGAGAACGATTGACAGATACCTGGAGGAGAGAGCAGAGAACGATTGACAGACACCTGGAGGAGAGAGCAGAGAACGATTGACAGATACCTGGAGGAGAGAGCAGAGAACGATTGACAGATACCTGGAGGAGAGAGCAGAGAACGATTGACAGATACCTGGAGGAGAGAGCAGAGAATGATTGACAGATACCTGGAGGAGAGAGCAGAGAATGATTGACAGATACCTGGAGGAGAGAGCAGAGAACGATTGACAGACACCTGGAGGAGAGAAAAGCTCCCACGTGTTCTCTGCAGAAAATCAAACCAAGCGGGGAACGATGATTCTGAGATGTCCAGGTGCACAGAATCAGGTCCGGCTCATCCATCAACACCTCACTGCAGTTTGTTTGATTTGCTCTTTCGAGTTTCTAAGAAAACAGTTACTCTGCATGTCAGACTCAATTAATCAACCCTAATTGGAGTAGTTGCTTCAAAAGTGTGTAAAGATCGATTCAGCAGCTTGTTCTGAATTTGGAGGAGGTTCATCACCCACTGATGTTTATGCAACTCCCCGTCCTGAAACCCCACGTCATAGACTCAATCCTCAAAATCCAGGCCGACACTCCCAGTGCAGTACTGAGGGAGCGCTGCACTGTCGGAGGGTCAGTACTGAGGGAGCGCTGCACTGTCGGAGGGTCAGTACTGAGGGAGCGCTGCACTGTCGGAGGGTCAGTACTGAGGGAGCGCTGCACTGTCGGAGGGTCAGTACTGAGGGAGCGCCGCACTGTCGGAGGGTCAGTACTGAGGGAGGGCCGCACTGTCGGAGGGTCAGTACTGAGGGAGTGCTGCACTGTCAGAGGGTCAGTACTGAGGGAACGCTGCACTGTCGGAGGGTCAGTACTGAGGGAGTACTGCACTGTCGGAGGGTCAGTACTGAGGGAGTGCTGTACTGTCAGAGGGTCAGTACTGAGGGAACGCTGCACTGTAGGAGGGTCGGTACTGAGGGAGTACTGCACTGTCGGAGGGTCAGTACTGAGGGAGTACTGCACTGTCGGAGGGTCAGTACTGAGGGAACGCTGCACTGTCGGAGGGTCAGTACTGAGGGAACGCTGCACTGTCGGAGGGTCAGTACTGAGGGAGTGCCGCACTGTCGGAGGGTCAGTACTGAGGGAGCGCTGCACTGTCGAGGGTCAGTACTGAGGGAGCGCTGCACTGTCGGAGGGTCAGTACTGAGGGAGCGCTGCACTGTCGGAGGGTCAGTACTGAGGGAGCGCTGCACTGTCGGAGGGTCAGTACTGAGGGAGCGCTGCACTGTCGGAGGGTCAGTACTGAGGGAGCGCTGCACTGTCGGAGGGTCAGTACTGAGGGAGAGCTGCACTGTCGGAGGGTCAGTACTGAGGGAGCGCTGCACTGTCGGAGGGTCAGTACTGAGGGAGCGCTGCACTGTCGGAGGGTCAGTACTGAGGGAGCGCTGCACTGTCGGAGGGTCAGTACTGAGGGAGCGCTGCACTGTCGGAGGGTCAGTACTGAGGGAGCGCTGCACTGTCGGAGGGTCAGTACTGAGGGAGCGCTGCACTGTCGGAGGGTCAGTACTGAGGGAGCGCTGCACTGTCGGAGGGTCAGTACTGAGGGAGAGCTGCACTGTCGGAGGGTCAGTACTGAGGGAGGGCTGCACTGTCGGAGGGTCAGTACTGAGGGAGCGCTGCACTGTCGGAGGGTCAGTACTGAGGGAGCGCCGCACTGTCGGAGGGTCAGTACTGAGGGAGGGCCGCACTGTCGGAGGGTCAGTACTGAGGGAGTGCTGCATGTCAGAGGGTCAGTACTGAGGGAACGCTGCACTGTCGGAGGGTCAGTACTGAGGGAGTACTGCACTGTCGGAGGGTCAGTACTGAGGGTGTGCTGTACTGTCAGAGGGTCAGTACTGAGGGAACGCTGCACTGTAGGAGGGTCGGTACTGAGGGAGTACTGCACTGTCGGAGGGTCAGTACTGAGGGAGTACTGCACTGTCGGAGGGTCAGTACTGAGGGAACGCTGCACTGTCGGAGGGTCAGTACTGAGGGAGTGCCGCACTGTCGGAGGGTCAGTACTGAGGGAGCGCTGCACTGTCGAGGGTCAGTACTGAGGGAGCGCTGCACTGTCGGAGGGTCAGTACTGAGGGAGCGCCGCACTGTCGGAGTGTCAGTATTGAGGGAGCGCCGCACTGTCGGAGGGTCAGTACTGAGGGAGCGCTGCACTGTCGGAGGGTTAGTACTGAGGGAGCGCCGCACTGTCAGAGGTGCTGTCTTTTGGATGAGACGTTAAACCGAGGCCCCATCTGCCCTCTCAGGTGGACAGATAAAGATCCCATGGCCACTATTTTGAAGAAGAGCAGGGGGGAGTTCTCCCCGGTGTCCTGGCCAATATTTATCCCTCAACCAACATCACTAAAGCAGATTATCTGGTCATTATCACACTGCTGTTTGTGGGATCTTGCTGTGCGCAAATTGGCTGCCGTGTTTCCTATATTACAACAGTGAGTACACTTCATTGGCCGTGATGCGCTTTGGGAGCTCCTGAGGATGTGGAAGGCGCTATAGAAATGCAAGTTCATTCTTACCAAACGATCGGTAAACTCATTCAAGGGGCCGCGGTGAAACTGAAATTGGTGGCCCATCGTCGGGGGGAGCGGGCACCTTTAATACCCTGTCTGGGAGAGCGGGCACCTTTAATACCCTGTCTGGGGGAGAGCGGGCACATTTAATGCCCTGTCTGGGGGAGAGCGGGCACCTTTAATACCCTGTCGGGGAGAGTGGGCACCTTTAATACCCTGTCTGGGAGAGCGGGCACCTTTAATACCCTGTCTGGGAGAGCGGGCACCTTTAATACCCTGTCTGGGGGAGAGCGGGCACATTTAATACCCTGTCGGGGAGAGCGGGCACCTTTAATACCCTGTCGGGGAGAGTGGGCACCTTTAATACCCTGTCTGGGGGAGCGGGCACCTTTAATACCCTGTCTGGGGGAGAGCGGGCACCTTTAATACCCTGTCTGGGAGAGCGGGCACCTTTGATACCCTGTCGGGGAGAGTGGGCACCTTTAATACCCTGTCGGGGAGAGCTGGCACCTTTAATACCCTGTCTGGGGGAGAGTGGGCACCTTTAATACCCTGTCTGGGAGAGTGGGCACCTTTAATACCCTGTCGGGGAGAGTGGGCACCTTTAATACCCTGTCTGGGAGAGCGGGCACCTTTAATCCCCTGTCTGGGAGAGTGGGCACCTTTAATACCCTGTCGGGGAGAGCGGGCACCTTTAATGCCCTGTCGGGGAGAGTGGGCACCTTTAATACCCTGTCTGGGGGAGAGCGGGCACCTTTAATACCCTGTCGGGGAGAGCGGGCACCTTTAATGACCTGTCGGGGAGAGCGGGCACCTTTAATACCCTGTCGGGGAGAGTGGGCACCTTTAATACCCTGTCGGGGAGAGCTGGCACCTTTAATACCCTGTCGGGGAGAGTGGGCACCTTTAATACCCTGTCGGGGAGAGCTGGCACCTTTAATACCCTGTCTGGGAGAGTGGGCACCTTTAATACCCTGTCGGGGAGAGCGGGCACCTTTAATACCCTGTCGGGGAGAGTGGGCACCTTTAATACCCTGTCTGGGGGAGAGCGGGCACCTTTAATACCCTGTCGGGGAGAGCGGGCACCTTTAATACCCTGTCTGGGGGAGAGCGGGCACCTTTAATACCCTGTCTGGGGGAGAGCGGGCACCTTTAATGCCCTGTCTGGGGGAGAGCGGGCACCTTTAATACCCTGTGTGGGGGAGAGCGGGCACCTTTAATGCCCTGTCGGGGGAGCGGGCACCTTTAATACCCTGTCGGGGAGAGCTGGCACCTTTAATACCCTGTCTGGGAGAGTGGGCACCTTTAATACCCTGTCGGGGAGAGTGGGCACCTTTAATGCCCTGTCGGGGAGAGTGGGCACCTTTAATGCCCTGTCGGGGGGAGCGGGCACCTTTAATACCCTGTCGGGGAGAGCTGGCACCTTTAATCCCCTCTCGGGGAGAGCTGGCACCTTTAATGCCCTGTCGGGGAGAGTGGGCACCTTTAATACCCTGTCTGGGAGAGCAGGCACCTTTAATGCCCTGTCGGGAAGAGCGGGCACCTTTAATACCCTGTCGGGGAGAGCGGGCACCTTTAATACCCTGTCTGGGGGAGAGCTGGCACCTTTAATGCCCTGTCGGGGGGAGAGTGGGCACCTTTAATACCCTGTCGGGGAGAGTGGGCACCTTTAATACCCTGTCGGGGAGAGTGGGCACCTTTAATGCCCTGTCGGGGAGAGTGGGCACCTTTAATGCCCTGTCGGGGAGAGTGGGCACCTTTAATACCCTGTCTGGGGGAGAGCTGGCACCTTTAATGCCCTGTCGGGGGGAGAGTGGGCACCTTTAATACCCTGTCGGGGAGAGTGGGCACCTTTAATACCCTGTCTGGGGGAGTGGGCACCTTTAATCCTCTGTCGGGGAGAGTGGGCACCTTTAATACCCTGTCGGGGAGAGTGGGCACCTTTAATACCCTGTCGGGGAGAGTGGGCACCTTTAATGCCCTGTCGGGGAGAGTGGGCACCTTTAATACCCTGTCGGGGAGAGCTGGCACCTTTAATACCCTGTCGGGGAGAGCAGGCACCTTTAATACCCTGTCGGGGAGAGCGGGCACCTTTAATACCCTGTCGGGGAGAGCGGGCACCTTTAATGCCCTGTCGGGGAGAGCAGGCACCTTTAATACCCTGTCTGGGAGAGCGGGCACCTTTAATGCCCTGTCGGGGAGAGCGGGCATCTTTAATACCCTGTCGGGGAGAGTGGGCACCTTTAATGCCCTGTCTGGGAGAGCGGGCACCTTTAATGCCCTGTCTGGGAGAGCGGGCACCTTTAATGCCCTGTCGGGGAGAGTGGGCACCTTTAATACCCTGTCTGGGGGAGAGTGGGCACCTTTAATACCCTGTCTGGGGGAGAGTGGGCACCTTTAATGCCCTGTCGGGAAGAGCGGGCACCTTTAATACCCTGTCTGGGAGAGCGGGCACCTTTAATGCCCTGTCGGGGAGAGCGGGCATCTTTAATACCCTGTCGGGGAGAGTGGGCACCTTTAATGCCCTGTCGGGGAGAGTGGGCACCTTTAATGCCCTGTCGGGGAGAGTGGGCACCTTTAATGCCCTGTCGGGGAGAGTGGGCACCTTTAATACCCTGTCGGGGAGAGTGGGCACCTTTAATACCCTGTCTGGGGGAGTGGGCACCTTTAATCCCCTGTCTGGGGGAGTGGGCACCTTTAATCCCCTGTCGGGGAGAGTGGGCACCTTTAATGCCCTGTCGGGGAGAGTGGGCACCTTTAATCCCCTGTCGGGGAGAGTGGGCACCTTTAATGCCCTGTCGGGGAGAGTGGGCACCTTTAATCCCCTGTCGGGGAGAGTGGGCACCTTTAATACCCTGTCTGGGAGAGTGGGCACCTTTAATCCCCTGTCGGGGAGAGCGGGCACCTTTAATCCCCTGTCGGGGAGAGTGGGCACCTTTAATACCCTGTCGGGGAGAGTGGGCACCTTTAATACCCTGTTGGGGAGAGTGGGCACCTTTAATGCCCTGTCGGGGAGAGTGGGCACCTTTAATACCCTGTCTGGGGGAGAGTGGGCACCTTTAATACCCTGTCTGGGGGAGAGCGGGCACCTTTAATACCCTGTCGGGGAGAGTGGGCGCCTTTAATACCCTGTCTGGGAGAGAGTGGGCACCTTTAATACCCTGTCTGGGGGAGAGCGGGCACCTTTAATACCCTGTCGGGGAGAGTGGGCACCTTTAATACCCTGTCAGGGGGAGCGGGCACCTTTAATACCATGTCGGGGGGAGCGGGCACCTTTAATACCCTGTCTGGGAGAGCGGGCACCTTTAATACCCTGTCGGGGAGAGAGGGCACCTTTAATACCCTGTCTGGGAGAGCGGGCACCTTTAATACCCTGTCGGGGAGCGCGGGCACCTTTAATACCCTGTCGGGGAGAGTGGGCACCTTTAATACCCTGTCGGGGAGAGTGGGCACCTTTAATACCCTGTCTGGGAGAGAGTGGGCACCTTTAATACCCTGTCTGGGGGAGAGCGGGCACCTTTAATACCCTGTCTGGGGGAGAGTGGGCACCTTTAATACCCTGTCTGGGAGAGTGGGCACCTTTAATACCCTGTCTGGGGGAGAGCGGGCACCTTTAATACCCTGTCTGGGAGAGAGTGGGCACCTTTAATACCCTGTCTGGGGGAGAGCGGGCACCTTTAATACCCTGTCTGGGGGAGAGTGGGCACCTTTAATACCCTGTCGGGGAGAGTGGGCACCTTTAATACCCTGTCTGGGAGAGAGTGGGCACCTTTAATACCCTGTCTGGGGGAGAGCGGGCACCTTTAATACCCTGTCTGGGGGAGAGTGGGCACCTTTAATACCCTGTCTGGGGGAGTGGGCACCTTTAATACCCTGTCGGGGAGAGTGGGGACCTTTAATCCCCTGTCGGGGAGAGTGGGCACCTTTAATACCCTGTCGGGGAGAGCTGGCACCTTTAATACCCTGTCGGGGAGAGTGGGCACCTTTAATACCCTGTCTGGGAGAGAGTGGGCACCTTTAATACCCTGTCTGGGGGAGAGCTGGCACCTTTAATACCCTGTCGGGGAGAGTGGGCACCTTTAATACCCTGTCGGGGGGAGCGGGCACCTTTAATACCCTGTCGGGGAGAGCGGGCACCTTTATTACCCTGTCGGGGGGAGCGGGCACCTTTAATGCACTCGAGCGTTTCACAGCCAGCGGGTCAGCTCTGAAGTGCAGACACTGTTGTTTCTCAGACAAGCACGGCGACCAGCTTCGACACACAGCAAGATCCCACAAGCAGCCAATGAGATTAATTCATGGCCTAGAAACTGGATGGCACTGCGCCCGTTTCACTGGCACCTCAGAGTCCAATATGGCGTGCAGCGGGCGCACGCTCAGTCCGCGCCGGGAGAACGCCGCACGCCATCTTGCTTTGGGCCTCCTGTAGCCGCCCATTGTTTCCGCGGATCGAGGAGCCGGGCGTCTGTCACCGGCCCCCTTTGTGAGATGCGTTTGTGACTCAGCGCCGTGCTCGCTGCTGTCAGGCTACTCGGGGCAGCCAAATCCGGGTGGGGGAGGTGGGAGCGCCCTTAAAGGGACCGCTGGAGGTGGTCACCATGAAGGTAAGTTTAACATAATTTCACTCACCTGAGTGTGAAGCCAGGGGAGCTGGTCCTTGGATCAACATTGAAGCCGCTGCAGTCCCGCACTCTACAGTGACCCCCCTCCCTCCCTCCCACGCCTCCCCCCGATGATCCCGACACCCTCAGCCGATGTCCGAGCCGGCCAGATTCACTCCCTCCCCCCTTCCTTCCCCCCTCCCCCATCCGCTGACCATTGAGGTACGTCCGGGGCTGGGACTGTCACCGACAGCTCACCGGCACAATCCAAGGGGGGCTGTCGGAGTCACTGGGTCACGAGCAGCGAGTATTGCTCAGGAACACCCCTCCCCTCCCCCCCCCCAATCCAGGCACGATCCAGAGGAGCAGGAGGAGGCCATTCAGCCCCTCGAGCCTGTTCTGCCATTTAATTAGATCATGGCTGATCTGTATCTTAACTCCATGGTTAAGATTCCTCAGTTCTGTAACCCTTAATCCCCTCACCCAACAAAAATCCATCAATCTCAGTTTTGACATTTTCAATTGACCCCCGGCCTCAACAGCTTTTTGGGGGAGCTCAAGGCTCTGGAGTGAGACTGAACCCACGACCTCCTGACGTGAGAGTTCTACTAACTGAGCCAAGCTGAGATTTATTTTTTGGGAAAAGTAGGGAAAAACCGGGGAACTGCAGGCCAGTGAGCCTAACATCAGTGGTAGGAAAATTATTGGAAAAAATTCTGAAGGACAAAATTAGTCTCCACTTGGAGAAGCAAGGATTAATCAGGGATAGTCAACATGGCTTTGTCAAGGGAAGATCATGTCTGACTAATTTGATTGAATTTTTTGAGGGGGTGACTAGGCGTGTGGATGAGGGTAACGCAGTGGATGTGGTATACATGGATTTCAGTAAGGCCTTCGATAAAGTCCCCCACAGGAGACTGGTCAAGAAGGTACGAGCCCATGGAATCCAGGGTGCCTTGGCACTTTGGATACAAAACTGGCTTAGTGGCAGAAGGCAGAGGGTGATGGTCGAAGGTTGTTTTTGTGACTGGAAGCCTGTGGCCAGTGGGGTACCACAGGGATCGGTGCTGGGTCCCTTGCTGTTTGTGGTCTACATTAATGATTTGGATATGAATGTAAAAGGTATGATCAGTAAGTTCGCTGATGATACAAAAATTGGTAGGGTGGTAAATAGCGAGGAGGATAGCCTCAGTCTGCAGGACGATATAGATGGGTTGGTCAGATGGGCGGAACAGTGGCAAATGGAATTTAACCCGGAAAAGTGCGAGGTGATGCACTTTGGAGGGACTAACAAGGCAAGGGAATACACAATGAATGGGAGGACCCTAGGCAAGACAGAGGGTCAGAGGGATCTTGGTGTGCAAGTTCACAGATCCCTGAAGGCGGCGGAACAGGTAGATAAGGTGGTAAAGAAGGCATATGGGATACTTGCCTTTATTAGCCGAGGCATAGATTATAAGAGCAAGGAGGTTATGATGGAGCTGTATAAAACACTGGTTAGGCCACAGCTGGAGTACTGTGTGCAGTTCTGGTCGCCACACTACAGGAAGGATGTGATCGCTTTGGAGAGGGTGCAGAGGAGATTCACCAGGATGTTACCAGGGCTGGAGCGCTTCAGCTATGAAGAGAGACTGGGAAGATTGGGTTTGTTTTCCTTGGAGCAGAGGAGGCTGAGGGGGGACATGATTGAGGTGTACAAAGTTATGAGGGGCACAGATAGGATGGATACTAAGGAGCTTTTTCCCTTCGTTGAGGGTTCTATAACAAGGGGACATAGATTCAAGGTAAAAGGCGGGAGGTTTAGAGGGGATTTGAGAAAGAACTTTTTCACCCAGAGGGTGGTTGGAGTCTGGAACTCACTGTCTGAAAGGGTTGTGGAGGCAGGAACCCTCACAACATTCAAGAAGCATTTGGATGAGCACTTGAAATGCCATAGCATACAAGGCTACGGACCAAATGCTGGAATATGGGATTAGAGTAGACAGGGCTTGATGGCCGGCGCGGACACGATGGGCCGAAGGGCCTCTATCCGTGCTGTATAACTCTATGACTCTATGACTGAGTTTTCAGAATTAACTTCCTTCACGCCGTCTTCCCCCGATTCAAAACTGAGCTGAATAGCATTGGGAGTGTTTGATGGGACAGTGTAGAGGGAGCTTTACTCTGTATCTAACCCTGTACCTGCCCTGGGAGTGTTTGATGGGACAGTGTAGAGGGAGCTTTACTCTGTATCTAACCCTGTCCCTGCCCCTGGGAGTGTTTGATGGGATAGTGTAGAGGGAGCTTTACTCTGTATCTAACCCTGTACCTGCCCTGGGAGTGTTTGATGGGACAGTGTAGAGTGAGCTTTACTCTGTATCTAACCCTGTACCTGCCCTGGGAGTGTTTGATGGGACAGTGTAGAGGGAGCTTTACTCTGTATCTAACCCTGTACCTGCCCTGGGAGTGATTGATGGGACAGTGTGGAGGGAGCTTTACTCTGTATCTAACCCTGTACCTGCCCTGGGAGTGTTTGATGGGACAGTGTGGAGGGAGCTTTACTCTGTATCTAACCCTTGTACCTGCCCTGGGAGTGATTGATGGGACAGTGTAGAGGGAGCTTTACTCTGTATCTAACCCTGTACCTGCCCTGGGAGTGATTGATGGGACAGTGTAGAGGGAGCTTTACTCTGTATCTAACCCGTGCTGTACCTGCCCTGGGAGTGTTTGATGGGACAGTGTAGAGGGAGCTTTACTCTGTATCTAACCCTGTACCTGCCCTGGGAGTGTTTGATGGGACAGTGTAGAGGGAGCTTTACTCTGTATCTAACCCGTGCTGTACCTGCCCTGGGAGTGTTTGATGGGACAGTGTAGAGGGAGCTTTACTCTGTATCTAACCCTGTACCTGCCCTGGGAGTGTTTGATGGGACAGTGTAGAGGGAGCTTTACTCTGTATCTAACCCGGTCTGTACCTGCCCTGGGAGTGTTTGATGGGACAGTGTAGAGGGAGCTTTACTCTGTATCTAACCCGGTCTGTACCTCCTCTATGTCCATGAGCACAAACATACAGGAAAAAGGTTAAATTTCAGAACTTGATGAGATTTTGTTCTAATTTATTTGTGTGGAATCTGTTGGAAATTCAAGGTGTCAGATTCATCAATAAATACTCCTGAGGGTGGAGTTTAACCATTATCCAATGATACTGTGGACTGGGTCTCTGAGGAGCTGGGATCTCTCACATGGTGATGTGATGCAGTCACCGTGCACAAGGTTTAAAACGTGCAGTGAATGAATCATTCTTTGGGGAGATTGCGTTCAGCTTGTACACAAAAGTGGATCTCTTCCCATAGTTTGTACTGGTTGTCATAGTAACAATAATCAATCAGATAGTAGAGCAAAGGAGATGGGGTTGGAGCCCTGCTCACTCACTCATAAGAACAGGAGGAGGCCACTCAGCCCCTCGAGCCTGTTCTGCCATTCAATTGGATCACCCCTGATCCGTGCCATAACTCCATCTGTCCGCCCTGTTTCCAGAACCTTTGATACGCTTACCTCTTTGTCTATCGGAACAACATATTATGTAGATCCCTGGATTCACTCCCAGTGGATTGGAAGGAAGCAAATGTAACCCCGCTATTCAAGAAAGGAGGGAGAGAGAAAACAGGGAACTACAGGCCAGTTAGCCTGACATCAGTCGTCGGGAAAATGCTGGAATCCATTATTAAGGAAGTGGTAACAGGGCACTTAGAAAATCATAATATGATTAGGCAGAGTCGACATGGTTTTATGAAAGGAAATCGTGTTTGACAAATTTATTAGAGTTTTTTGAGGGTATAACGAGCAGGGTGGATAAAGGGGAACCAGTGGATGTGGTATATTTGGATTTTCAAAAGTCATTCAATAAGGTGCCACATAAAAGGTTGTTACACAAGATAAGGGCTCATGGCATTGGGGGTAATATATTAGCATGGACAGAGGATTGGTTAATGGACAGAAAACAGAGAGTAGGAATAAACAGGTCATTTTCAGGTTGTCAGTCTGTAACTAGTGGGGTGCCGCAAGGATCAGTGCTTGGGCCTCAGCTATTTACAATCTATATTAAAGACTTGGATGAAGGGACCGAGTGTAATGTATCCAAGTTTGCTGACGATACAAAGCTAGGTGGGAAAGTAAGCTGTGAGGAGGACACAGAGTCTGCAAAGGGATATAAACAGGTTTAGTGAGTGGGCAAGAAGGTGGCAGATGGAGTATAATGTGGGGAAATGTGAGGTTATTCACTTTGGTAGGAAGAATAGAAAAACAGAATATTTTTTAAATGGTGAGAAACTATTAAATGTTGGTGTCCAGAGGGATTTGGGTGTCCTTGTACAAGAAACACAAAAAGTTAACATGCAGGTACAGCAAGCACTTAAGAAGTCAAATGGCATTTTAGCCTTTATTGCAAGGGGATTGGAGTACAAGAGTAAGTCTTGCTACAATTGTACAGGGCTTTGGTGAGACCTCACCTGGAATACTGTGTACAGTTTTGGTCTCCTTACCTAAGGAAGGATATACTTGCCTTAGAGGGAGTGCAACGAAGGTTCACTGGATTAATTCCTGGGATGAGAGGGTTGTCCTATGAGGAGAGATTGAGTAGAATGGGCCTATACTCTGGAGTTTAGAAGAATGAGAGGTGTTCTCATTGAAACATATAAGATTCTGAGGGGGCTTGACAGGGTAGATGCTGAGAGGATGTTTCCCCTGGCTGGAGAGTCTAGAACTAGAGGACATAGTCCCAGGATAAGGGATCAGCCATTTAAGACTGAGATGAGGAGGAATTTCTTCACTCGGTGTTGTGAATCTTTGGAATTCTCTCCCCAGAGGGCTGTGGATGCTGAGTCATTGAGTATATTCAAGGCTGAGATCGATAGATTTTTGGACTCTAGGGGAATCGAGGGATATGGGGATCGGGCAGGAAAGTGGAGTTGAGGTTGAAGATCAGCCATGATCTGATTGAATGGCGGAGCAGGCTCGAGGGGCCGAATGGCCTACTCTTGCTCCTATTTCTTATGTTCTTATGTACCCTGTATATCTCTGGGCTCACTCTGTACCCTGGAGATCCCTGGACTAGGGCTGTCTCCTGTAGACCCCTGGGTCACTCTGTCTCCTGTAGACCCCATGGGTCACTCTGTCTCCTGTGGACCCCTGGGTCACTCTGTCTCCTGTGGACCCCTGGGTCACTCTGTCTCCTGTAGACCCCTGGGTCACTCTGTCTCCTGTAGATCCCTGGGTCACTCTGTCTCCTGTGGACCCCTGGGTCACTCTGTCTCCTGTAGACCCCTGGGTCACTCTGTCTCCTGTAGACCCCTGGGTCACTCTGTCTCCTGTAGACCCCTGGGTCACTCTGTCTCCTGTAGACCCCTGGGTCACTCTGTCTCCTGTAGACCCCTGGGTCACTCTGTCTCCTGTAGATCCCCGCTCATAAGCACGTAAAAAATAGGAGCAGGAGTAGGCCATTCGGCCCCTCGAGCCTGCTCCACCATTCAATCAGATCATGGCTGATCTTCGAACTCAACTCCACTTTCCCGCCCGATCCCCATATCCCTCGATTCCCTTAGAGTCCAAAAATCTATCGATCTCAGCCTTGAATATACTCAATGACTCAGCATCCACAGCCCCCTGGGGTAGAGAATTCCAAAGATTCACAACCCTCTGAGTGAAGAAATCCCTCCTCATCTCAGTCCTAAACGGCCGACCCCTTATCCTGAGACTTTGTCCCAGTTCTGGAGTGTACCCTGGAGCGTCGTGAGGATCAGGATCTCAGGCTAATTCTGCCTTCATCCAATCTCTTGCTCACAAACTCTGAAGCTACTCAGTGCCCTTAAAACCATTGCAGTTCAACAGACCGAAACTGCGACCTTTGTCAGACTCCTGTGAGTGCGTTAAGCACCGTGTAAATCACCTCACTGGAGCTGGTTAGTTTATGAGGCAGTAAATAGCAGGTATTAAATTCTGTTTAAATTATTGCCCTTGTTCTCTCAGAGATGACTCTTTAGGGTGATTATCAATCTGCTCGACGCAGTCCTGTGGTACCATCTAGTGACTCCCTGTTCAACCTCCACCAGAACTCAGCTTTCCTCTTCCTTCAGGGAGCAATATTAAAAGCAGCAAATAACTTTCCATTCCTTCCCATCGCAACACGTCATTCCAGAGCAAACGGCACCGCCCAAAATCCCCCAATTTCTCAGCAAAAGGACATTGGGACAAACAAAAAGCAAAATAATGTGGATGCTGGTTAGTCCCAACAAGCCTGTTCCTTTTTCCAAGATCACTCCCACCCTCTCCCCATATCCCTCAATCCCACCTACCCACCTTCTCCCCATATCCCTCAATCCCACCTACCCACCCTCTCCCCATATCCCTCAAACCCACCTACCCTCCGTCTCCCCATATCCCTCAATCCCACCTACCCACCCTCTCCCCATATCCCTCAATCCCACCTACCCACCCTCTCCCCATATCCCTCAATCCCACCTACCCACCCTCTCCCCATATCCCTCAATCCCACCTACCCACCCTCTCCCCATATCCCTCAATCCCACCTACCCACCCTCTCCCCATATCCCTCAATCCCACCTACCCACCCTCTCCCCATATCCCTCAATCCCACCTACCCACCTTCTCCCCATATCCCTCAATCCCACCTACCCTCCGTCTCCCCATATCCCTCAATCCCACCTACCCACCCTCTCCCCATATCCCTCAATCCCACCTACCCACCTTCTCACAGTCTCATTGGCTCACACCCCTGGTTTCACTGTCAGTGACCCACCGTGCGCTGATTCCTATGGGAGAGGTGTGATTTTCACAGTGTTGGTACAGTGTTGGGGGATGAACACAGTGGGGTCTGACTGACGATGTAACGGGGGTTGTACATTCTCCTGGTGTATGTAGCACTGTACCACCCTGACATTCTGTAACAGTCTGATTCCAGGACTGTGCAGCCTGACAGAGGATGTTTGATGTGGGGCGGAGAGCGGGAATGTGTCTGTAAGTTTTATCTTTATTGTCAGTTTGACTCAGTCAGTAGAATTGTCTTTTCTGAGTCAGAAGGATGTCGTTTCAAAGCCCAATCAAGATATCGAGGCAATAATCTGAGCCAAGCCTCCAATCAGTGCTCCAGTCGTGCTACTCTATTTAAATTTAAAATTCTCATCCTTGTTTTCAAAACCCTCCAGGGCCTCGCTCCTCCCTATATCTGTAACCTCCTCCAGACCTACAACCCTCCAAGATCTCCAGATTAGTTCTGGATTGCTCTGGCAGGGAGCCGGCATGATGGGCCGAATGGCCTCCAGTTGCACAGTGAGCAGCTCTGGTTACACCAGCTCATGTGACTGTTAAGTGATCCCATGGAACTTATTCTCCCGGTGTCCTGGGATCAACATGCCTCCTTCAACCAACATCACCAAAATCAGATCAACCAGTCACTTGCCTCAGTTGCTGTTTGTGGGATCTTCCTGTGTACAAATATGACTGTATCGCTTGCCCATGTAGCAAGTCACTGCATTCCAAGACAGTCCTTCATAGGTGAAGCAATTAGAGTCATAGAATCAGAAGGAGGCCATTTGGCCCATCGTGCCTGTGCTGACTCTGAAAGAGCTGTCCAATTAGTCCCACTCCCCCCGCTTTGACCTGTGTTTCACAGAAGTGATGTTTAAATTCTTGGAGTTGTAACAAACTTGGATAGAACCTTGGTTAGACCATGCTTGGGGTATTGTGCACTGTTCTGGTCTCCATATTATAGAAAGGATATAGAGGCATTGGAGAGGGTGCAAGAAAGATTCACAAGGATGATACCAGAACTGAGAGGATATCCTTATCAGGTAAGGCTGGACAAGCTGGGACTCTTTTCTCTAGAAAATTCTAGAGAAGGCTGATGGATGACCTGACAGAGGTCTTTAAGATATGATAGAGTTCGATAGGGTAGATGTAGAGAAAATGTTTCCACTTGTGGGCAGTCCAAAACTAGAGATCATAAATATAAGATAGTCACTAATAAATCCAATAGGGAATTCAGGAGAAACTACTTTACCCAAAGAGTGGTTAGAATGTGGAACTCGCTCCCACAAGGAGTAGATGAGGCGAATAGTGTAGATGGATTTAAGGGGAAGCTCGATAAGCACATGAGGGAGAAAGAAATAGAAGGATATAGTGATAGGGTGAGATGAAGAGGGGAGGGAGGAGGCTCGTGTGGAGCATGAACGCCGGCATAGACCTGTTGGGCCGAATGGCCTGTTTCTGTGCTGCAGTTTCGATGTAACTCAACATAAATTCAAGCTTTCTTTAATTTCTCCGGGTTTCCTTAAAGCTGGGTGCAGTGGACAACTCTCGTACGGCAGGTGACCACAGACTGGAGGACTCCCCTCGTCACACCCTGGTGTCAGAGCTCTCACCTACATACGGTGGTGTGGTGGTTATTGTTACTGAACCAGTAATCCAGAGAACCTAAGTTCAACTCCCACCCCAGAATTTGACTTCTGTCCAAAAAGAAATCTAGAAATAAAAAGCTGGGTCTCAGTAAAAGTGACCAGGAATTGTCGTAAAAACCCAACTAGGGCGTTCAGGGGGTGATGTCAGGAATCACTTCTTCACACAAAGGGGAGTGGGAATCTGGAACTCTCTCCCCCAAAAAGCTGTTGAGGCCGGGGGTCGATTGATAATTTCTAGACTGAGATTGATGGATTTTTGTTGGGTGAGGGGATTAAGGGTTATGGAACCAAGGCGGGTAAATGGAGTGAAGATACAGATCAGCCAGGATCTAATTGAATGTTGGAATGGGCTCGAGGGACTGAACTTCTGTTCCTCTGTTCCCAATGTTCTTTAGGGAAGGAAACTTGCCGTCCTTACCCGGTCTGGGCCTATAGGTGACTCCAGTCCCCACACCAACATGGTTGACTATTATCTGCCCTCTGAAGTGGCCGAGCAAGTCACTCATTTGTATCAAACCCGCTACCAGCGATTCAAGAAGGCGGCTCACCACCACCATCTCGGGGCAACTCGGGATGGGCAATAAATGCCGGCCTGGCCAGCGACGCCCACATCCCCAGAATGAATTAACAAAAAGAACAAACTGTGAGTTTTGTGAGTGTAATAACCTGCGATGCAAGGCCCAGTTTGCTCGTTTGTAGGAATCAGGTTAACGGTTCGGGCTCTGATTCACTGCCTTCATCTGCACACTACCCTCCATTATCGTCACATTGCTCAGTACATGGACGCGTCAATGAGTGTCTGAGGTGATTCCTAGTCCCCTGCCTTTACTCTGTTAGGCCTTGCGGCAGAATATTGCAAAGCAATAAATGTCAGGAAAGATTTTTTTTAATCTAAAAAATATAGGCAACAAACTGGCCAATGGTACGAGCTGTGTAGTCCCCGAGCTGTCTGCAGGGTGTGATCGCAGGTGCAGACAACACATCAGGCTTAAAGTCATTTATATACAGCACAGGCTGGCACTGAATTCTCCAGGCTCCAGACTAGTGTGGGAGGCCTTCAAGGAGGAGATGGTTCGGGTACAGAGTAGAGACATTCCCACGAGGGGGAAAGAAAGGGCATCGAAAGCTAGAGCTCCCTGGAGGACTAAAGATATAGAGATTAAAATGAAACAGAAAAAGGAGGCTTTTGACGAATGTAAGGTTCATAATACAGTAGAGAACCAGGCTGAATACAGAAAGTACAGAGGAGATCGCAAAAAGGGAATGAGGAGCAAAGAGAGAGTATGAGAATAGATTAGCGGCTCACATAAAAGGGGAACCAAAAGTCTTTTATAAACATATAAAGGTGAGGGGCCTGAAGATTGGAGGGTAGCAAATGTTGTGCCTTTGTTTAAGACGAGAGGCAGGGAAAAGCCTGGGAACTACAGACCGGTGAGCCTGACATCTGTAGTGGGTAAGTGGGTAAGTTGTTAGAGGGTATTCTGAGGGACAGGATCTACAGGCATTTGGAGAGGCAGGGACTGATTAGGAACAGTCAGCATGGTTTTGTGAGAGGAAAATCATGTCTCACGAATTTGATTGAGTTTTTTGAAGGGGTAACCAAGAAGATAGATGAGGGCTGTGCAGTAGACGTGGTCTACATGGACTTTAGCAAAGCCTTTGACAAGGTACCGCATGGTAGGTTGTTACATAAGGTTAAATCTCATGGGATCCAAGGTGAGGTAGCCAATTGGATACAAAATTGGCTTGACGACAGAAGACAGAGGGTGGGTGTAGAGGGTTGTTTTTCAAACTGGAGGCCTGTGACCAGCGGTGTGCCTCAGGGATCAGTGCTGGGTCCGCTGTTATTAGTTATTTATATTAATGATTTGGATGAGAATTTAGGAGACATGGTTAGTAAGTTTGCAGATGACACCAAGATTGGTGGCATTGTGGACAGTGAAGAAGGTTATCTAGGATTGCAACGGGATCTTGATAAATTGGGCCAGTGGGCCGATGAATGGCAGATGGAGTTTAATTTAGATAAATGTGAGGTGATGCATTTTGGTAGATCGAATCGGGCCAGGACCTACTCCGTTAATGGTAGGGCGTTGGGGAGAGTTATAGAACAAAGAGATCTAGGAGTACAGGTTCATAGCTCCTTGAAAGTGGAGTCACAGGTGGATAGGGTGGTGAAGAAGGCATTCAACATGCTTGGTTTCATTGGTCAGAACATTGAATACAGGAGTTGGGATGTCTTGTTGAAGTTGTACAAGACATTAGTAAGGCCACACTTGGAATACTGTGTACAGTTCTGGTCACCCTATTATAGAAAGGATATTATTAAACTAGAAAGAGTGCAGCAAAGATTTACTAGGATGCTACCGGGACTTGATGGTTTGACTTATAGGGAGAGGTTAGACAGACTGGGACTTTTTTCCCTGGAGAGTAGGAGGTTAAGGGGTGATCTTATAGAAGTCTATAAAATAATGAGGGGCATAGATAAGGTCGATAGTCAAAATCTTTTCCCAAAGGTAGGGGAGTCTATAACGAGGGGGCATAGATTTAAGGTGAGAGGGGAGAGATACAAAAGGGTCCAGAGGGGCAATTTTTTCACTCAAAGGGTGGTGAGTGTCTGGAACGAGATGCCAGAGGCAGTAGTAGAGGCGGGTACAATTTTGTCTTTTAAAAAGCATTTGGACAGTTACATGGGTAAGATGGGTATAGAGGGATATGGGCCAAGTGCAGGAAATTGGGACTAGCTTAGTGGTATAAACTGGGCGACATGGACATGTTGGGCCGAAGGGCCTGTTTCCATGTTGTAAACTTCTATGATTCTATGACTCTATATAAATAGTAAAAGGGTCGTCAAAGGAAGGGTGGGACCGATTCGGGACAAAAAAGAAAGGAGATCCTCTTGAGGAGGCAGAGGACGTGGCTGAGGCACTAAATGAATATTTCACATCTGTCTTCACTAGAGAAGAGGATGCTGCCATTGTAGCAGTAAAGGAGGAGGCAGTAGTGACATTGGATAGGATAAAAATAGATAAAGAGGAGGTACTTAAAAAATTGGCAGTACTCAATGTAGAAAAGTCCAGATGAGATGCATCCCGGGTTACTGAGGGGAGTAAGGGTGGAAATTGCGGAGGCTCTGGCCACAATCTTCCAATCCTCATTAGGTATGGGGGCGGTGCCTGAGGACTGGAGGATTGCAAATGTTACACCCTGTTCAAAAAAGGGGAGAGGGATAAACCCAGAAATTACAGGCCAGTCAGTCTAACGTCGGTGGTGGGGAAACTTTTAGAGACAATAATCAGGGACAAAATTAATTGGCACTTGGAAAAGTCTGGGCTAATAAATGAAAGTCAGCACGGATTTGTTAAAGGAAAATCATGTTTGATTAACTTGATTTGAGTTCTTTGATGAAGTAACGGAGAGGGTTGATGAGGGTAGTGCGGTTGATGTGTATATGGACTTTCAACAGGCATTTGACAAAGTGCCACGTAATAGACTTGTTAGCAAAATTAAAGTCCATGGGATTAAAGGGACAGTGACAGCGTGGATAGGAAATTGGCTCGTGGACAGAAAGCAGAGAGTAGTGGTGAACGGTTGTTTTTCAGACGGGAGGGAAGAATGAGGAGAGGCAATATAAACTAAATGGTACAATTTTAAAGGGGGTGCAGGAACAGAGAGACCTGGGGGTGTATGTACACAAATCATTGAAGGTGGCAGGACAAGTTGAGAAGGCTGTTAAAAAAGCATATGGGATCCTGGGCTTTATTAATAGAGGCATAGAGTACAAAAGCAAGGAAGTTATGCTCAACCTTTATAAACACTGGTTAGGCCTCAGCTGGAGGATTGTGTTCAATTCTGGGCACCACACTTTAGGAAGGATGTGAAGGCCTTAGAGAGGGTGCAGAGGGGATTTACCAGAATGGTGCCAGGGATGAGGGACTTCAGTTATGTGGAGAGACTGGAGAAGCTGGGATTGTTCCCCTTAGAACAGAGAAGGTTAAGGGGAGATTTGATCGAGGTGTTCAAAATCATGAAGGATTTGGATAGAGTAAATAAGGAGAAACTGTTTCCAGTGGCAGAAGGGTCGGTAACCAGAGGGCACAGATTTAAGGCGATCGGCAAAAGAGCCAGAGGGGAGACAAGGAAACATTTTTTATGCAGCGAGTTATTATGATCTGGAATGCGCTGCCTGAAAGGGCGGTGGAAGCAGATTCAATAATAACTTTCAAAAGGGAATTGGAAAAATACTCGAAGGGAAAGAATTTA
>NW_027139662.1:0-120991 GCF_035084215.1 Heptranchias perlo
AAACCTCCCTCGCCTGTAGGTGACGTCACTATGAGATGTCCAGCTTTCTTTGCGCTTCTGGACTTCTGAAGTGTGATTGAACCTTCCCAAAAGTTTCCTATAATTAGTGAGGAAGGAAGGTATCAGTGAAAATGTGATATATAAACGTGGATATTTCACTGGGTACCATGGGAACCTGATACACTGCTCTTTCCAGTTATTTGTCCAGCAGGAAACAGAAATCATTCTCTTCAACTGTACTCGCCCGAAGGAAAAGGAAACAAACAAAACTGCTCAGTTCTTTGTTTTAGCTTCTTCTGTTGGTTTACGTTCACTCACCGAGAAAGTGACAGAGAGACTGAGAGACTGGATTGGCTTTTTCACTTTGTAATCGATTATACTCTGTACTTATTGTAAGAGACGGTTCCATCCCAATTGTCATGTGCCTGATATTCTCATTAATACTATGATGTGTTCAAAATGAGTTTCTGCTAATTTTACAAAAGCTGAACAGCGAAACTGCTCTGAAACGAGTTTCGCTTCGCAAATTTAATGGAGATGGGTTGCTGGTTGTCACCAAAAGTAGTTTGTAAAATCAGCCCTCTGGAACAGTATCCTCGAAACGTGTTTCGGACACATTGTATGAGAGCTCCATCTGTTCAATGAAGGAGCACTTCCGCACTGCAGTTCTGGAATCCTTTCCTTGTTGACTCCGAAACTAAAACAAATATTATTTTGTTAAAGATCATTTTGTTGTTGAACTCACAAATTGGGTAAATATCACATCGGAGGCTTAAGACAATAAAGGACCCGACGAAACACGCACTTTGAGCAGCGAAGCCACGGAGCCAAATCAAGCTGCAAATTCACCATCTCCTCTCACTGACACCTGTCAGATACTCGCCACTGTGTGTTGGATTTTGAGGCCGTTTGGTTCATTTCGATTGCGCTTGCACATTTCGCTGTTTTTATCTGTCAACCTGTCGGTTGATTCTGAATGAAATGTGAAATAAAATACATCAACTCCCATGACTTGGGCCAGTGGCGCAATGGATAACGCGTCTGACTACGGATCAGAAGATTGTAGGTTCGACTCCTACCTGGTTCGGGTTTGTGCAATTTTATCTCTGACACTGGGGAACGAAGAATCAAATTTCGTTATAAGATATTGTTTATGGTGAAGCAGGAAAGAAAACATTCCATCTTGAAAGATTGAGGTTCAATTACAAAAAGAAACTGTGACCACAACGTTTACCAACAAGCCGCCTTTTAGTTTGATGTCAGACACACGAACATTGCAGCACGAGGTGGAGGCACCGCGCTGATGACCTTCAGGTGTATCCGGGCCGTTCAGACACTTCGTGTGACACAAGAGCTTTCCAATCCCCGCCAGCTCCTGGACGCCGAGACGTTCGTTGAAAGCAGCATTCACCGACAGGACCGCTATTCCGCTCCCTTTGCCGGTCTGCAGGAAATCCGATGCTGAAAATACAAAGTAGGACGGACAGTATCTGGAAAACAGTTAAACTTTCAGTGTTCAGACATTGGTGAGAACCATAAACAGGACTTTGGATACATTTAAATTGGGTGTGGAGGAGGAGTACGCTGTTTTTTTATAAACTGTGGGAGTGTAGATATGAGTGTGATGTTTATATATGAACTGTGGGTGAGTATATATGAGTGCGATGTTTATAAATGAACTATGAGTGTGTATATATGAGTGCGATGTTTATATATGAACTGTGGGTGTGTATATATTAGTGCGATGTGTATATATGAATTATGAGTGTGTATATATGAGTGCGATGTTTATAAATGAACTATGAGTGTGTATAAATGAGTGCGATGTTTATGTATGAACTGTGGGTGTGTATATATGAGTGCGATGTGTATAGATGAACTATGAGTTTGTATATATGAGTGCGATGTTTATGTATGAACTATGGGTGTGTTTTTATGAGTGCGATGTTTATATATGAAGTGCGGAATGACCGGGAGGGGCAATTCCCCCTGGGTTTATATGTTCTTCCAACATAAGGACACAAAGATCAATTAACAGTGGGGTGGAAATAGCTCAGTTGGGAGGGCGTTTGACTAAAGATCTCGGGTTTCGGCAGTTTGAGTTATTTAGTTTCTGCTTCTTTGAATCCTAGAATGGTTACAGCACGGAAGGAGGCCATTCGGCCAATCGAGTTCATGCCGGAACTTTGCTAGAGCAATCCAGCTCGTCACACTCCCCCGCAGTTTACCCGTAGCCCTGCATTTTTTCCCTTCAAGTACTTATCCAATTCTCTTTTGAAAGCCACAATTGAATCTGCCTCCAGCACTCACTCAGGCAGTGAATTCCAGATCTTAACCACTCGCTGTGTAAAAGCGTTTTTCCTCATGTCGACTTTCATTCTTTTGCGATCACCATAAATCTTTGTCCTCTGGTTCTTGACCCTTCCGCCTATGGGAGCAGTTTCTCTCTCTCTACTCTGTCTGGACCCTTCATGATTTTAAATACATCGATGAAATCTCCTCTCAACATTCTCTGCTCCATGGACAACAACCCCAGCTTCTCCAGTCTATCCACGTTACTGAAGTCCTTCATCCCTGGAACAATTCTAATAAATCTTTTCTGCAGCCTCTCTAAGGCCTTCACACCCGTCGCAAAGTGCGGTGCCCAGAACTGGACACAATACTGCAGTTGTGGCCGAACCAGTGTTTTACAAAAGCTCATCGTAACTTCCTTGTTTTTGTTCTCTTTGCCTCAATTTGTAAAGCACAGGATCCCATATGCTTTTTAAAACCGTTTTCTCTATCTGCCCTGCCACCTTTAAAGATTTGTTCACACAAACCCCCAGATTTCTCGGTTCCTGCAGCTCCTTTAGAATTAAACGCTTTAGTTTAATTCGCCTCTCCTCGTTTTTCCAACTAAAATATATCGCTTCGCTTTTCTCCGCGTTAGATTTGATGTGCCATATGTTCGCCCATTCCACCAGCCTGTCTTTGTACTATCACTATCCTCTTCACTGTTCATTACACTTCCAAGCTTTGTGTCATCTGCAAATTTTGAAATTGTGCCCTGTACACCAAAGTCCAATTCATTAATATATATCTAGAAAAGCAGTGGTCCTAGTACCGACCCGTGGGGAACACGACTGTACACCTCCCTCCAGTCTGATAAACAACCGTTCACCACTGCTCTCTGTTTCCTGTCACTTAGCCAATTTCGTACTGCCACTGCCTCTTTTATTCCTTGGGCTTCAACTTTGATGACAAGCCTATTATGCAACACTTCATCAAACGCCTTTTGGTAGTCCATATATACCATGTCAACCACATTGCTCTCATCGAATCTCTCTTACCTCAACAAAAAACTCAATCAAGTTAGTTAAAAACGATTTGCCTTCAACAAATCCGTGCTGCTTTCCTTAATTAATCCACACTTGTCCAAGTGACGATTAACTTTGTCTCGGATTATCGTTTCTAAAAGTTCCCCCTTCACTGAGGTTAAACTGACTGGCCTATAGTTCCTGGGATGATCCATACACGCCTTTTTGAACAAGGGTATAATATTTGCAATTCTCCAGTCCTCTGGCACCACCCCCGTATCTAAGGATGATTGGAAGATTATGGCCAGGACCTCCACAATTTTCACCCCTAATTCCCTCATAAAACTAGGATTCATACCATCCGGACCAGGTGACTGATCTACTTTAAACACAGCTGGAATTCCTAATAGCTCCTCTTTATTAATGTATATCCCATCTCGTATTTCAACTACTTCTTTTACTGTAACTTTGCAGCATATTCTTCCTTGGTAAAGACAAATGCAACGTACTCATTTATTACCACAGCCATGCCCTTTGCCTCCATGTGTAGCTCTCCTTTTTGGTCCCTAATCGGTCCCACCCCTCCTCTTCCTACCCGTTTACTGTTCATGTGCCAAAAGAAGACTTTTGGATTCCCTTTTATGTTAACCACCAGTCCATACTCATACTCTCTCCATGCCCCTTTTTTTCCATTTTCACTTCCCCTCTGAACTCTCTATATTCAGCCCGGTTCTCACTTGTATTATCAACCTGACATCTGTCCTACGCCTCTTTTTTCTGTTTCACCTTAATCTCTGTCTCTTTCGTCATCCAGGGAGCTCTGGCTTTATTTGCCCTACTTTTCCCCCTGGTGGGAATGTACCTCGACTGTACCTGAACCATCACTTCTTTAAAGGCCGCCCATTGTTCAGTTACAGTTTTCCATGTCAATCTTTGATTCTAATTTACCCTGGCCAGATGCGTTCTCAACCCATTGAAATTGGCCTTCCAGCAGGATTAAGCGAGAACCAGAGAGAGTGAAACTGCCTCACTGAGAAAATCGGGGTCAGTGAACTCGAGATTCTGGAGTCAGGATGAGCCAGCGGTTGAGGGCGCTGTATTCAGATCGCAGTTTCGCCTGGTGGTGTGGTTTTGAATCCTCAATCTTCACATTCAGTCCTTTGCTTGTACGAATTTTTTTCTTGTGCCTGAGGATGGAGGTGATTTTTCTGCCCAGTTGATTTGCTGCTTCCAGAAAACAAACCCGACATCCGTCCACGGCAGGTTTGTTTTTATTTGTTCTGAGAATGTGTCGTGCTTGGGGTCAGCAGAACACGGCCCGTGGAATCAATCCATTGTGTCTTTGACCAGTTGTTCCAATATCTTTGCCACGAGCCTCATCTGGCTAAATGGGAATCCAGATATGGCTAATTGCAATTGCGATTATTAAATCAAAATGAGTCATGGACACAGTCTTTAGACCTGTGATCTCAATACTCATATTCGCATGTGGACTTCAAACTTTTTGTGAGTTGTTGATAAAATGGTGAAAAGCAGAGTGTGCGAATGTTTTTGATCGTTGTGAGTGCTTTACTTCCTAGGTTACTGAATGGTGGGAGATGTTTGTAAGGAAATATACACATGTGAAGTACACCTCACTGTATATTGTGTGTGTGCAAGATGTTTTCGTTCATGTGACTTAAACAATGCCACCATGGCCACACCTGCGGCTAGTCAGCAATTTCTCTTGGACAACACTGACATAGAGGATGGCCGAGTGCACTGAGCATGGACATTGATTCTTCAGGACTGTCAGGGTGGGATTCGATTTTCGTCTCTAACAAACTTTCCATAGCAACGGAAAGATTGGCGGCGGCCGCTGCATAAACATCACAGTCAAACAAACACACACTCTTTGTATATACTCACTTGAGGTTGTACAAGAGTGGGGGGCACTCGTTAATGTACTTTAACTGAGGCGGCACCAGTTGGGGTTGTATGATAGAGTGGAGCAGACGTTGCCCTTCTGTCTGACTGAGGCGGGGAATTTAACAAAGGCTGCACCAGATACCTTGCATCACAAGCACGGAACATTTTTAACCAAGTCCTAAAATTCCGTCTGTAAAATGAGAACGGGTGACAATTCAACACAGGGAAAACACAACAAACTCATTAAAGTTTATACTGTCACTTGGTAACCAAGGTGGAAAGCCAACAAAGTGGAACATTGTGCAGGGATGTCCTGCTCACAAAAGGCTGGACAAAGCCAATCCGGCAAATTACCACCCTATCAGTCTGCACTCTATCATCAGCAAAGTGATGGAAGTTTTCGTCGACAGTGCTATCAAACGGCACTTACTCACCAATAACCTGCTCATCGATGCTCCGTTTGGGTTTCGCCAGGACCACTCGGCTCCAGACATCATAACAGCCTGGGTCCAAACCTGGACAAAGAGCTAAATTCCGGAGGTGAGGTGAGGGTTACTGCCCTTGACATCAAGGCATCCTTTGACCGATGTGTCTTCAAGGAGCCCTAGGAAATTTGAAGTCAACGGGAATCAGGGGGAAAACTCTCCAGTGGCTGTAATCGTACCTGGCACCAAGGAAGAATGTAGTCGTTGTTGGAGGCAAATCGTCTCCGCCCCAGGACACCACTGCAGGAGTTCCTCGAGGCAGTGTCCGACGCCCAACCATCTTCAGCTGCTTTATAAATAGCCTTCCCTCCATCATAAGGTCAGAAATGGGGATGTTCGCTGATGATTGCACAGTGTACATTTCCATTCGCAATCCCTCTACTAATGAAGCAGTCCGTGCCCGCGTGCAGCAAAACCTGGACAACATTCAGCCTTGGGCTGATGAGTGACAAGTAACATTCAAGTGCCAGGCAATGACCAACTCCAACAAGAGAGAGTCTAACAACTCCCCTTGACATTCAACGGCATTACCATTGCCTAATTCCCCACCATCAACAGCCTGGGAGAGGCCACCATTGACCAGAAACGAACTGGACCAGCTGCATAAATACGGAGGCTACAAGAGGAGGTCAGAAGCTGGGTATTGTGCGGCGAGTGACTCATCTCCTGACTCCCCAAAGTCTTTCTACTATCGACAATGTACAAGTCAGGAGTGTGATGGAATACCCTTCACTTGCCTGGATGAGTGCAGCTCCAGCTTCAATCAAGAAGCTCGACACCATCCAGGACAAAGCAGCCCGCTTGATTGGCACCCCATCCACCACCCTAAACATTCACCCCCTTCACCACCAGCGCACCGTGGCTGCAGTGTGTACCATCCACAGGATGCACTGCAGCAATTCGCCGAGGCTTCATCGACAGCACCACCCAAACCCGCGACCTCTATCACCTAGAAAGTCAAGGGCATATGGCACATAGGAACAACACCACCTGAATGTTCCCCTCCAAGTCACACACCATCCTGTCTTGGAAATATATCGCCGTACCTTCATCATCGCTGGGTCAAAATCCTGGAACTCCCGACCTAACAGCACTGTGGGAGAACCTTCACCAGACGGACGTCAGCGGTTCAAGGAGGTGGCTCACCACCACCTTCTCAAGTACAATTAGGGATGGCCAATAAATGCTGGCCTTGCCAGCGACACTCACATATCATAGAAATCGTAGAAAGTTTACAGCACGGAAGGAGGCCATTCGGCTCCATGCAATCGTAATCCAGCTAGTCCCACTCTCCCGCCCTTTCCCTGTAGCCCTGCATTTTTTTTCCTTTCAAGCACTTATACAGTTGCCTTTGAATCTGCCTTCACCACCCCCTCGGGCAGTGCATTCCAGATCCCAACCATTCGCTGTTTAAAAAAGTTTTTCCTTATGTCACCTTTGGTTCTTTTGCCAATCACCTGAAATCTATGTCCTCTGGTTCTCGACCCTTCTACCATTGGGAACAGTTTCTCTCTATCTATTCTGTCTAGACTCATCATGATTTTGAATACCTCTCTCAAATCTCCCCGCAACCATCTCTGTTCCAACGACAACCAACCCCAGCTTCTCCAGACTGTCTAAGTAACTAAAATCCCTCATCCCTGCAATCATTCCAGTAAATCTCTCCTGCACCCTCTCTAAGGCCTTCACATCTTTCCTGAACTGCGGTGCACAGAACCGGACACAATAGTCCAGTTGTGGCCGAAACAGTGATTCATAAAGGTTCATCATGACTTCCATACTTTTTTACTCGATGCCTCTATTTATGAAGTCCAGGATCCCGTATACCTTTTCAACCGCTTTCGCAACCTGCTCTGAAGCCTTCACCGATTTGTGCACATAAACCACCAGATTTCTCTGGGCCTGTACCATTTTGGAGTTGTTCCCTCTAGTTTATATTGCCTCTCCTGGTTCTTCCTACCGAAATGTATCATTTCGCATTTTTTTTTGCGTTACATTTCATCTGCCACGTGTCCGCCCATGCCACCGGCCAATCTATAACTTCTTGAAGTCTGTCACCATCCTTCACACTGTTTACTACCGATCCAAGTTTTGTGTCATCTGCAAATTTTGAAATTGTGCCCTGTACACCCAAGTCCAAGTCATTAATATAAATCAAGAAAAGCAGTGGTCCCAGCGTTGACCCCTGGGGAACACCATTGTACACCTCCCTCCAGTCCAAAAAACAACCAATCACCACTACTCTCTGCTTCCTGTCCCTTAGCTAATTCTGCATCCATGTTTCTACTGCCCCCTTTGACCCATGGACCTCAATCTTACTGATAAGCCTACCGTGCTGCAATTTATCAAACACCTTTTGAAAGTCCATATGCACCACATCAACTGCGTTGCCTTCATCTACCCTCTCTGTTAACTCAACAAAAAACTCTATCATGTTAGTTAAACACGATTTGCCTTTAACAAACCCATGCCGGCTTTCCCGAATCAACCCACAGTCGTCCAAGTGTCTGTTAATTCTGTCCCGGATTATCGTTTCTAAAAGTTCCCCCACCATTGAGGTTAAACTGACTGGCATATAGATGCTGGCTTTATCCTTACAACCTTTTTTGAACAAGAATGTAACGTTTGCAATTCTCCAGTCCTCTAGCACCACCCCCGTATCTGTGGATGTTTGTAAGATTATGGTCAGTACCTCCTGCTATTTCCACCCTTACTTCCCTCAGCAGCCGACGATGCATCCCATCCGGACCGGGTGACTTATCCACTTTAAGTACAGCTAGCCTTCCGAGTACCTCTTCTTTATCAATGTTTAGCCCATTCACTATCTCAACTGTATTTAACTTTACTGAAACTCTGGCAGCATCTTCTTCCTTGGTGAAGACGTATACAAAGTATTTATATCGGATCTCGGCCATCTCCTCTGCCTCAATGAATAGCTCTCCTTTATGGTCCCTTTTCAGAGTACGGCTCCTACTGCCCGTTTAATGTTTACATGCCAGTTTATGTTGGCCGCCAGTTTATTCTCACACTCTCTCTTTGCCCCTCATTTCCTTTTTCACTTCCCTTCTGAACTTTCTATATTCAGCCTGGTGAATGAATGAATGAAAAACATGTTGGGTTTCCGTCAGTCTGAAACAGAAAGTTATTGGTTGATATAATGGCGATTTGAACAACTATTCGTCTTTTTATTGAGTTTGATGAGTTTTGCAAAATTGATACAACAAACTATTTTGTAAAATTTAATTCCCTGAAGGGGACCCGGCCCCGTCTCCCAGCACTGAGAACATTTGTAGAAGGCAACTATCTTCCGAGCATTTCCTACAAGCATTTGAACAGCAGAGTTTCCGTAGTGTAGTGGTTATCACGTTCGCCTCACACGCGAAAGGTCCCCGGTTCGAAACCAGGCGGAAACATTTTCAAAACGGAATCCACTAAAAATCAATAAATATGAAAAAACACAAGAATTCACTCTGTGGTGAAATATGAATAAAATACAGATCCGGTATATTTTCCTTTCTCTGTCCAGTTCTACACACACTCAAACATTACACGGATACCGAAAATGTCTCTCCCTCACTCCAGTTTCCTGCCCTGACTGTGCAGAAATCCCCTCTCAAAGCGACTCTTTGCAACTGGTTTTAGTTGATTTGTGAGAGATCATTGAAGGACCCTGAAGAGCTGCCTCGGTTAATAACGACAGTTCGAAACAGCGTTGCAGCCGCGGCAACAAACACATCCGTTTTTCGATGTTCGATATTCCCCAGTTCCCGGATTGAGTGAGGCCACGACAGCAACGACATTCAGGCCGCCTGTCCGGCCCCGCTCCCTCCAATCACAGGTTGCTGGCGGAAGGCCGCAAATGCCGCCTCAGACAGCGCAATACTGCCCATCCCTGGGAAACAATTTCCCACCGAAGCTTTGACAACACATCGCAGGCATCATCTGTCCCACAGTGTTCTTACTTCGCTGCAAACACAGAACTCGCCAGCTGTTTCAACGTTCATTGTCTGAACAAGGATTTGAATTCTGCACACACAACTCACTGGCCACTTTAACGAAGTCCAGTAGTCTACCGACTGAGCTACCCAGGCTCATCATTAAAAAGCGATCCATTATACAGATTTATGGTAGGACTCTGAATTATCCTTCGTAGACGTCGAACTGAGGTGAAGATCCCTTTTATAAATTTTTCAGTAACGTGTTGAGGAGAATCCTTGTTCCTGTTGAACATGATGCAAGAAACATGGGCAGTGAACTCGTGAGTTTACAATTCTTCTTGTTTTTGCCAAATGTCTTGTCATTCGTTAGCACCAATTAAAATAACACTTTACCCAGTGGCTCAAAAGCTAAACTTGTCCCACACGGGAGCTGGAAACGGCCTCTCGACATCTGTAAGCTGAATAATTTCACCCGTTACACAGTGACACCAGGCAGCAGATTTCCCTTCCAAATTTTCCCCACACTAAACTTCCACCCGATGAATATCTGCTAAACGAAAAAAAGAATTGTGTGTTTGGTTCTTTAGATTTCAAGATCTCGGACCGGGCCCTTTGGCACATCAACTGCCGCTTATAGCCCCCCTCTCCCACTATAAACAAGCAAACTGGCACCTGCTATTGCAAGATGGTAGGCCAGAGGAACCCAAGGGCCCACATGGGAACACTAAGAAGTAGTGAACATTTCGACCGGAGATAAAGGTACAATTGGTGTGTTCCAAAATGCATCCATTCATTTGTATTGCCACGTGGTTCCTCCGGACTACGCTGTTGCAATAGCAGATGAGATGTTCAGTATTACTTGTTTACAGGAGGGAGGCTGCGGTTTTGGAGACACAAACTATGATTTTGATCCATCGACAAATCTTGCGATTTAACTAGAGCTTTAAATCAGCGCCTTAGACCGCTCAGCCAGGATACTTTCCATCCGACACTTCTGGAGCTAGTTTTACAGGAATAGAATTACTACAAGCAAGAATTCTACCCCTCAAGCACCAATGCTCGCACGGCAGCAGGATGCATGTGTCCAGTTGGAAACCTGTCTGAAGGAACATGCAGTCTGACAGAGCCGGAAGTCCAGCAGATTGACTTTCGGTCTGAGATGATGTTGAGTCTCCATCTTGAGAGTGTTTCGCCAATCCAGCTCAGAGTGGATTTAGAATCATAAATTCTGGTTTGACTGGAGACACTTGTGTAAGGTAAAGTGCAGGGAGCAGTTTCCCGTCCTTGACGGACATCAATGATCCTGTTGCGGTTTTGCTGCAAAATATCACTTCCCAGCTCCCGAAACTAAAACTCAACTCTGGTGGGACTCGAACCCACAACCTTTGAATACCTCCTCCAATCATTCAGTAGAATGTCCAACACGCTATCCATTGCGCCACAGAGTCAGTTATGTAACATGCCGGAGAGCGGGGGTGTTGTGCTGTGGTTGAGGCGGTCAGGCTGCTCCTGCTTCCGCTTCTCACATTCCCAGAGCGCAGCGGCAGTCTGCACGGATCACCCTCCAATGGATCCGGCTCCAGCCGCTTGTTGTGGGCCTGGTGCAAGAACAGTCGCGTCTGACTCCAAATCAGAAGGCTGCGTGTTTTGAACCAGGTTGAAATCACAGCATTTTCACTGTGGCTCAGGGTCCTGCCGACTGATTTTAGATCGGGACCGTGTTTCAGGGATGGGATGTTCAGTGTTTGTGCAACAATATCAAAATTAAGTTTGATACATTAATGAGCTTTTTTTCTGTTACTTTCTATTTACACCCTCTCCAGTTTTATGTAGAAAGAGTTAACAATGTTTAAGGGATGTGGTGTGCAGTGTTTGTGGAATCAGTGTAATTAAATTGGATACTTTCATCAGTTCCTTCTCTAACCCAGACTTTGCTAGATTTGTAGCTTCACCCTGTTTAAAATAGGTTACTCAGTGATATAAATCAATCAGTTACAACCCCGAAACCTCAGCGGGTATATTTGTTCCAATGCTTTATGATGATCTCGATTTCCATTGAAATTTTCAATCAGCAAATCCCAACGGGTGTTTTGGGTTTGACAAACTAACTTTTTTACTTGCCTGGTTCCTGGAAATGATCCAGTGGGGATTTGCTTACCCGTACAGATATAGAAATAAATACATTCCATCATTTCACAAATGACAGTTGTGTAAATAAATATACCGCGATATCCAACATGGAAAAGCAGCTCTTCATGTTCTTAAACAAATTTCCTCAAATTATTTTATTAATCCACTTACGTTTCAATGTAAAACATATATTCAGAGCATCTCTCTAAACTTAAAGAATGGTAAAACAATTGCAGGTTTTACAAACACAAAACATGCGATCGTATAAGTAAGATTAAGGCTGACTTTGTGAAACTTGTATTCTAATTGTCTTTATGATGGTGCGAAAAATATTTCTAGATGTCCGTCCCCAACATAACAGAGAAACTAAGATGAAAACCAAAAGGATTTTTCAAAAACTATTTGGAGCGATTTGATCGGTTCCCCTTCTCCTTTCTTTAATTGTTACCTTTTGATAATTGTTGATCTTGATCCGTTTGCTTCATTTTTTTCAGTCATTTATGGTGAATTTTCTATCCGTTAACGTTCTTAAATATTTGATTTGTTTGTTCCCTACCTCTTGACTTGTGATTTGTCGACCTTCAGGTAAAAATCTGAAACAGAAATGTGTTTATATTCAGGAGTGACTCTGAAGTGTGAGACCGAGAGGTGATGCCGGATGTGTGACCGAGAGAACAACTGCTGGAGGCAGAACTGTCCGTAACCTAACATATCCCGTGTGGCATTGCTCATGGTAGGTCGGATGACAATGTTTTATATTGACTGAACGGCTATGTACATAACGCAGAACGGATTTTACTGCTGCTTTAACTCCACAAACTTTAATCACCATAAATGACCAAAGTCTCAGATCAGTAAGAATTGAATTACTGTTGGTGAGGGGAGTTTGTACATTGGAAGGAGTTTATACAATTACAGCTCCAGGTAAAACCTGCAAACCTCCCTCGCCTGTAGGTGACGTCACTATGAGATGTCCAGCTTTCTTTGCGCTTCTGGACTTCTGAAGTGTGATTGAACCTTCCCAAAAGTTTCCGATAATTAGTGAGGAAGGAAGGTATCAGTGAAAATGTGATATATAAACGTGGATATTTCACTGGGTACCATGGGAACCTGATACACTGCTCTTTCCAGTTATTTGTCCAGCAGGAAACAGAAATCATTCTCTTCAACTGTACTCGCCCGAAGGAAAAGGAAACAAACAAAACTGCTCAGTTCTTTGTTTTAGCTTCTTCTGTTGGTTTACGTTCACTCACCGAGAAAGTGACAGAGAGACTGAGAGACTGGATTGGCTTTTTCACTTTGTAATCGATTATACTTTGTACTTATTGTAAGAGACGGTTCCATCCCAATTGTCATGTGCCTGATATTCTCATTAATACTATGATGTGTTCAAAATGAGTTTCTGCTAATTTTACAAAAGCTGAACAGCGAAACTGCTCTGAAACGAGTTTCGCTTCGCAAATTTAATGGAGATGGGTTGCTGGTTGTCACTAAAGTAGTTTGTAAAATCAGCCCTCTGGAACAGTATCCTCGAAACGTCTTTCGGACACATTGTATGAGAGCTCCATCTGTTCAATGAAGGAGCACTTCCGCACTGCAGTTCTGGAATCCTTTCCTTGTTGACTCCGAAACTAATACAAATATTATTTTGTTAAAGATCATTTTGTTGTTGAACTCACAAATTGGGTAAATATCACATCGGAGGCTTAAGACAATAAAGGACCCGACGAAACACGCACTTTGAGCAGCGAAGCCACGGAGCCAAATCAAGCTGCAAATTCACCATCTCCTCTCACTGACACCTGTCAGATACTCGCCACTGTGTGTTGGATTTTGAGGCCGTTTGGTTCATTTCGATGACGCTTGCACATTTCGCTGTTTTTATCTGTCAACCTGTCGGTTGATTCTGAATGAAAAGTGAAATAAAATACATCAACTCCCATGACTTGGGCCAGTGGCGCAATGGATAACGCGTCTGACTACGGATCAGAAGATTGTAGGTTCGACTCCTACCTGGCTCGGGTTCATGCAATTTTATCTCTGACACTGGGGAACGAAGAATCAAATTTCATAATAAGATATTGTTTATGGTGAAGCAGGAAAGAAAACATTCCATCTTGAAAGATTTAGGTTCAATTACAAAAAGAAACTGTGACCACAACGTTTACCAACAAGCCGCCTTTTAGTTTGATGTCAGACACACGAACATTGCAGCACGACGTGGAGGCACCGCGCTGATGACCTTCAGGTGTATCCGGGCCGTTCAGACACTTCGTGTGACACAAGAGCTTTCCAATCCCCGCCAGCTCCTGGACGCCGAGACGTTCGTTGAAAGCAGCATTCACCGACAGGACCGCTATTCCGCTCCCTTTGCCGGTCTGCAGGAAATCCGATGCTGAAAATACAAAGTAGGACGGACAGTATCTGGAAAACAGTTAAACTTTCAGTGTTCAGACATTGGTGAGAACCATAAACAGGACTTTGGATACATTTAAATTGGGTGTGGAGGAGGAGTACGCTGTTTTTTTATAAACTGTGGGAGTGTAGATATGAGTGTGATGTTTATATATGAACTGTGGGTGAGTATATATGAGTGCGATGTTTATAAATGAACTATGAGTGTGTATATATGAGTGCGATGTTTATATATGAACTGTGGGTGTGTATATATTAGTGCGATGTGTATAGATGAACTATGAGTTTGTATATATGAGTGCGATGTTTATGTATGAACTATGGGTGTGTTTTTATGAGTGCGATGTTTATATATGAAGTGCGGAATGACCGGGAGGGGCAATTCCCCCTGGGTTTATATGTTCTTCCAACATAAGGACACAAAGATCAATTAACAGTGGGGTGGAAATAGCTCAGTTGGGAGGGCGTTTGACTAAAGATCTCGGGTTTCGGCAGTTTGAGTTATTTGGTTTCTGCTTCTTTGAATCCTAGAATGGTTACAGCACGGAAGGAGGCCATTCGGCCCATCTAGTCCATGCCGGAACTTTGCTAGAGCAATCCAGCTCGTCACACTCCCCCGCAGTTTACCCGTAGCCCTGCATTTTTTCCCTTCAAGTACTTATCCAATTCCCTTTTGAAAGCCACAATTGAATCTGCCTCCAGCACTCACTCAGGCAGTGAATTCCAGATCTTAACCACTCGCTGTGTAAAAGCGTTTTTCCTCATGTCGACTTTCATTCTTTTGCGATCACCATAAATCTTTGTCCTCTGGTTCTTGACCCTTCCGCCTATGGGAGCAGTTTCTCTCTCTCTACTCTGTCTGGACCCTTCATGATTTTAAATACATCGATGAAATCTCCTCTCAACATTCTCTGCTCCATGGACAACAACCCCAGCTTCTCCAGTCTATCCACGTTACTGCAGTCCTTCATCCCTGGAACAATTCTAATAAATCTTTTCTGCAGCCTCTCTAAGGCCTTCACACCCGTCGCAAAGTGCGGTGCCCAGAACTGGACACAATACTGCAGTTGTGGCCGAACCAGTGTTTTACAAAAGCTCATCGTAACTTCCTTGTTTTTGTTCTCTTTGCCTCAATTTGTAAAGCACAGGATCCCATATGCTTTTTAAAACCGTTTTCTCTATCTGCCCTGCCACCTTTAAAGATTTGTTCACACAAACCCCCAGATTTCTCGGTTCCTGCAGCTCCTTTAGAATTAAACGCTTTAGTTTAATTCGCCTCTCCTCGTTTTTCCAACTAAAATGTATCGCTTCGCTTTTCTCCGCGTTAGATTTGATGTGCCATATGTTCGCCCATTCCACCAGCCTGTCTTTGTACTATCACTATCCTCTTCACTGTTCATTACACTTCCAAGCTTTGTGTCATCTGCAAATTTTGAAATTGTGCCCTGTACACCAAAGTCCAATTCATTAATATATATCTAGAAAAGCAGTGGTCCTAGTACCGACCCGTGGGGAGCACGACTGTACACCTCCCTCCAGTCTGATAAACAACCGTTCACCACTGCTCTCTGTTTCCTGTCACTTAGCCAATTTCGTACTGCCACTGCCTCTTTTATTCCTTGGGCTTCAACTTTGATGACAAGCCTATTAAGCAACACTTCATCAAACGCCTTTTGGTAGTCCATATATCCCATGTCAACCACATTGCTCTCATCGAATCTCTCTTACCTCAACAAAAAACTCAATCAAGTTAGTTAAAAACGATTTGCCTTCAACAAATCCGTGCTGCTTTCCTTAATTAATCCACACTTGTCCAAGTGACGATTAACTTTGTCTCGGATTATCGTTTCTAAAAGTTCCCCCTTCACCGAGGTTAAACTGACTGGCCTATAGTTCCTGGGATGATCCATACACGCCTTTTTGAACAAGGGTATAATATTTGTAATTCTCCAGTCCTCTGGCACCACCCCCGTATCTAAGGATGATTGGAAGATTATGGCCAGTACCTCCACAATTTTCACCCCTAATTCCCTCAGAAAACTAGGATTCATACCATCCGGACCACGTGACTGATCTACTTTAAACACAGCTGGAATTCCTAATAGCTCCTCTTTATTAATGTATATCCCATCTCGTATTTCAACTACTTCTTTTACTGTAACTTTGCAGCATATTCTTCCTTGGTAAAGACAAATGCAACGTACTCATTTATTACCACAGCCATGCCCTTTGCCTCCATGTGTAGCTCTCCTTTTTGGTCCCTAATCGGTCCCACCCCTCCTCTTCCTACCCGTTTACTGTTCATGTGCCAAAAGAAGACTTTTGGATTCCCTTTTATGTTAGCCACCAGTCTATACTCATACTCTCTCCATGCCCCTTTTTTTCCATTTTCACTTCCCCTCTGAACTCTCTGTATTCAGCCCGGTTCTCACTTGTATTATCAACCTGACATCTGTCCTACGCCTCTTTTTTCTGTTTCACCTTAATCTCTGTCTCTTTCGTCATCCAGGGAGCTCTGGCTTTACTTGCCCTACTTTTCCCCCTGGTGGGAATGTACCTCGACTGTACCTGAACCATCACTTCTTTGAAGGCCGCCCATTGTTCAGTTACAGTTTTCCATGTCAATCTTTGATTCTAATTTACCCTGGCCAGATGCGTTCTCAACCCATTGAAATTGGCCTTCCAGCAGGATTAAGCGAGAACCAGAGAGAGTGAAACTGCCTCACTGAGAAAATCGGGGTCAGTGAACTCGAGATTCTGGAGTCAGGATGAGCCAGCGGTTGAGGGCGCTGTATTCAGATCGCAGTTTCGCCTGGTGGTGTGGTTTTGAATCCTCAATCTTCACATTCAGTCCTTTGCTTGTACGAATTTTTTTCTTGTGCCTTAGGATGGAGGTGATTTTTCTGCCCAGTTGATTTGCTGCTTCCAGAAAACAAACCCGACATCCGTCCACGGCAGGTTTGTTTTTATTTGTTCTGAGAATGTGTCGTGCTTGGGGTCAGCAGAACACGGCCCGTGGAATCAATCCATTGTGTCTTTGACCAGTTGTTCCAATATCTTTGCCACGAGCCTCATCTGGCTAAATGGGAATCCAGATATGGCTAATTGCAATTGCGATTATTAATTCAAAATGAGTCATGGACACAGTCTTTAGGCCTGTGATCTCAATACTCATATTCGCATGTGGACTTTAAACTTTTTGTGAGTTGTTGATAAAATGGTGAAAAGCAGAGTGTGCGAATGTTTTTGATCGTTGTGAGTGCTTCACTTCCTAGGTTACTGAATGGTGGGAGATGTTTGTAAGGAAATATACACATGTGAAGTACACCTCACTGTATATTGTGTGTGTGCAAGATGTTTTCGTTCATGTGACTTAAACAATGCCACCATGGCCACACCTGCGGCTAGTCAGCAATTTCTCTTGGACAACACTGACATAGAGGATGGCCGAGTGCACTGAGCATGGACATTGATTCTTCAGGACTGTCAGGGTGGGATTCGATTTTCGTCTCTAACAAACTTTCCATAGCAACGGAAAGATTGGCGGCGGCCGCTGCATAAACATCACAGTCAAACAAACACACACTCTTTGTATATACTCACTTGAGGTTGTGCAAGAGTGGGGGGCACTAGTTAATGTACATTAACTGAGGCGGCACCAGTTGGGGTTGTATGATAGAGTGGAGCAGACGTTGCCCTTCTGTCTTACTGAGGCGGGGAATTTAACAAAGGCTGCACCAGATACCTTGCATCACAAGCACGGAACATTTTTAACCAAGTCCTAAAATTCCGTCTGTAAAATGAGAACGGGTGACAATTCAACACAGGGAAAACACAACAAACTCATTAAAGTTTATACTGTCACTTGGTAACGAAGGTGGAAAGCCAACAAAGTGGAACATTGTGCAGGGATGTCCTGCTCACAAAAGGCTGGACAAAGCCAATCCGGCAAATTACCACCCTACCAGTCTACACTCTATCATCAGCAAAGTGATGGAAGTTTTCGTCGACAGTGCTATCAAACGGCACTTACTCACCAATAACCTGCTCATCGATGCTCCGTTTGGGTTTCGCCAGGACCACTCGGCTCCAGACATCATAACAGCCTGGGTCCAAACCTGGACAAAGAGCTAAATTCCGGAGGTGAGGTGAGGGTTACTGCCCTTGACATCAAGGCATCCTTTGACCGATGTGTCTTCAAGGAGCCCTAGGAAATTTGAAGTCAACGGGAATCAGGGGGAAAACTCTCCAGTGGCTGTAATCGTAACTGGCACCAAGGAAGAATGTAGTCGTTGTTGGAGGCAAATCGTCTCCGCCCCAGGACACCACTGCAGGAGTTCCTCGAGGCAGTGTCCGACGCCCAACCATCGTCAGCTGCTTTATAAATAGCCTTCCCTCCATCATAAGGTCAGAAATGGGGATGTTCGCTGATGATTGCACAGTGTACATTTCCATTCGCAATCCCTCAAATAATGAAGCAGTCCGTGCCCGTGTGCAGCAAAACCTGGACAACATTCAGCCTTGGGCTGATGAGTGACAAGTAACATTCAAGTGCCAGGCAATGACCAACTCTAACAAGAGAGAGTCTAACAACTCCCCTTGACATTCAACGGCATTACCATTGCCTAATTCCCCACCATCAACAGCCTGGGAGAGGCCACCATTGACCAGAAACGAACTGGACCAGCTGCATAAATACGGAGGCTACAAGAGGAGGTCAGAAGCTGGGTATTGTGCGGCGAGTGACTCATCTCCTGACTCCCCAAAGTCATTCTACTATCGACAATGTACAAGTCAGGAGTGTGACGGAATACCCTTCACTTGCCTGGATGAGTGCATCTCCAGCTTCAATCAAGAAGCTCGACACCATCCAGAACAAAGCAGCCTGCTTGATTGGCACCCCATCCACCACCCTAAACATTCACCCCCTCCACCACCAACGCACCGTGGCTGCAGTGTGTACCATCTACAGGATGCACTGCAGCAATTCGCCGAGGCTTCATCGACAGCACCACCCAAACCCGCGACCTCTATCACCTAGAAAGTCAAGGGCATATGGCACATAGGAAAAACACCACCTGAATGTTCCCCTCCAAGTCACACACCATCCTGTCTTGGAAATATATCGCCGTACCTTCATCATCGCTGGGTCAAAATCCTGGAACTCCCGACCTAACAGCACTGTGGGAGAACCTTCACCACACGGACGTCAGCGGTTCAAGGAGGTGGCTCACCACCACCTTCTCAAGTACAATTAGGGATGGCCAATAAATGCTGGCCTTGCCAGCGACACTCACATATCATAGAAATCGTAGAAAGTTTACAGCACGGAAGGAGGCCATTCGGCTCCACGCAATCCAGCTAGTCCCACTCTCCCGCCCTTTCCCTGTAGCCCTGCATTTTTTATCCTTTCAAGCACTTATACAGTTGCCTTTGAATCTGCCTTCACCACCCCCTCGGGCAGTGCATTCCAGATCCCAACCATTCGCTGTTTAAAAAAGTTTTTCCTTATGTCTCCTTTGGTTCTTTTGCCAATCACCTGAAATCTATGTCCTCTGGTTCTCGACCCTTCTACCATTGGGAACAGTTTCTCTCTATCTATTCTGTCTAGACCCATCATGATTTTGAATACCTCTCTCAAATCTCCCCGCAACCATCTCTGTTCCAACGACAACCAACCCCAGCTTCTCCAGACTGTCTAAGTAACTAAAATCCCTCATCCCTGCAATCATTCCAGTAAATCTCTCCTGCACCCTCTGTAAGGCCTTCACATCTTTCCTGAACTGCGGTGCACAGAACCGGACACAATAGTCCAGTTGTGGCCGAAACAGTGATTCATAAAGGTTCATCATGACTTCCATACTTTTTTACTCGATGCCTCTATTTATGAAGTCCAGGATCCCGTATACCTTTTCAACCGCTTTCGCAACCTGCTCTGAAGCCTTTACCGATTTGTGCACATAAACCACCAGATTTCTCTGGGCCTGTACCATTTTGGAGTTGTTCCCTCTAGTTTATATTGCCTCTCCTGGTTCTTCCTACCGAAATGTATCATTTCGCATTTTTTTTGCGTTATATTTCATCTACCACGTGTCCGCCCATGCCACCGGCCAATCTATAACTTCTTGAAGTCTGTCACCATCCTTCACACTGTTTACTACCGATCCAAGTTTTGTGTCATCTGCAAATTTTGAAATTGTGCCCTGTACACCCAAGTCCAAGTCATTAATATAAATCAAGAAAAGCAGTGGTCCCAGCGTTCACCCCTGGGGAACACCATTGTACACCTCCCTCCAGTCCAAAAAACAACCAATCACCACTACTCTCTGCTTCCTGTCCCTTAGCTAATTCTGCATCCATGTTTCTACTGCCCCCTTTAATCCATGGACCTCAATCTTACTGATAATCCTACCGTGCTGCAATTTATCAAACACCTTTTGAAAGTCCATATGCACCGCATCAACTGCGTTGCCTTCATCTACCCTCTCTGTTAACTCAACAAAAAACTCTATCATGTTAGTTAAACACGATTTGCCTTCAACAAACCCATGCCGGCTTTCCCGAATCAATCCACAGTCGTCCAAGTGTCTGTTAATTCTGTCCCGGATTATCGTTTCTAAAAGTTCCCCCACCATTGAGGTTAAACTGACTGGCATATAGATGCTGGCTTTATCCTTACAACTTTTTTTGAACAAGAATGTAACGTTTGCAATTCTCCAGTCCTCTAGCACCACCCCCGTATCTGTGGATGTTTGTAAGATTATGGTCAGTACCTCCTGCTATTTCCACCCTTACTTCCCTCAGCAGCCTACGATGCATCCCATCCGGACCGGGTGACTTATCCACTTTAAGTACAGCTAGCCTTCCGAGTACCTCTTCTTTATCAATGTTTAGCCCATTCAGTATCTCAACTGTATTTAACTTTACTGAAACTCTGGCAGCATCTTCTTCCTTGGTGAAGACGTATACAAAGTATTTATATCGGATCTCGGCCATCTCCTCTGCCTCCATGAACAGCTCTCCTTTATGGTCCTTTTTCAGAGTACGGCTCCTACTGCCCGTTTAATGTTTACATGCCAGTTTATGTTGGCCGCCAGTTTATTCTCACACTCTCTCTTTGCCCCTCATTTCCTTTTTCACTTCCCTTCTGAACTTTCTATATTCAGCCTGGTGAATGAATGAATGAAAAACATGTTGGGTTTCCGTCAGTCTGAAACAGAAAGTTATTGGTTGATATAATGGCGATTTGAACAACTATTCGTCTTTTTACTGAGTTTAATGAGTTTTGCAAAATTGATACAACAAACTATTTTGTAAAACTTAATCCCCTGAAGGGGAACCGGCCCCGTCTCCCAGCACTGAGAACATTTGTAGACGGCAACTATCTTCCGAGCATTTCCTACAAGCATTTGAACAGCAGAGTTTCCGTAGTGTAGTGGCTATCACGTTCGCCTCACACGCGAAAGGTCCCCGGTTCGAAACCGGGCGGAAACATTTTCAAAACGGAATCCACTAAAAATCAATAAATATGAAAAAACACAAGAATTCACTCTGTGGTGAAATATGAATAAAATACAGATCCGGTATATTTTCCTTTCTCTGTCCAGTTCTACACACACTCAAACATTACACGGATACCGAAAATGTCTCTCCCTCACTCCAGTTTCCTGCCCTGACTGTGCAGAAATCCCCTCTCAAAGCGACTCTTTGCAACTGGTTTTAGTTGATTTGTGAGAGATCATTGAAGGACCCTGAAGAGCTGCCTCGGTTAATAACGACAGTTCGAAACAGCGTTGCAGCCGCGGCAACAAACACATCCGTTTTTCGATGTTCGATATTCCCCAGTTCCCGGATTGAGTGAGGCCACGACAGCAACGACATTCAGGCCGCCTGTCCGGCCCCGCTCCCTCCAATCACAGGTTGCTGGCGGAAGGCCGCAAATGCCGCCTCAGACAGCGCAATACTGCCCATCCCTGGGAAACAATTTCCCACCGAAGCTTTGACAACACATCGCAGGCATCATCTGTCCCACAGTGTTCTTACTTCGCTGCAAACACAGAACTCGCCAGCTGTTTCAACGTTCATTGTCTGAACAAGGATTTGAATTCTGCACACTCAACTCACTGGCCACTTTAACGAAGTCCAGTAGTCTACCGACTGAGCTACCCAGGCTCATCATTAAAAAGCGATCCATTATACAGATTTATGGTAGGACTCTGAATTATCCTTCGTAGACGTCGAACTGAGGTGAAGATCCCTTTTATAAATTTTTCAGTAACGTGTTGAGGAGAATCCTTGTTCCTGTTGAACATGATGCAAGAAACATGGGCAGTGAACTCGTGAGTTTACAATTCTTCTTGTTTTTGCCAAATGTCTTGTCATTCGTTAGCACCAATTAAAATAACACTTTACCCAGTGGCTCAAAAGCTAAACTTGTCCCACACGGGAGCTGGAAACGGCCTCTCGACATCTGTAAGCTGAATAATTTCACCCGTTACACAGTGACACCAGGCAGCAGATTTCCCTTCCAAATTTTCCCCACACTAAACTTCCACCCGATGAATATCTGCTAAACGAAAAAAAGAATTGTGTGTTTGGTTCTTTAGATTTCAAGATCTCGGACCGGGCCCTTTGGCACATCAACTGCCGCTTATAGCCCCCCTCTCCCACTATAAACAAGCAAACTGGCACCTGCTATTGCAAGATAGTAGGCCAGAGGAACCCAAGGGCCCACATGGGAACACTAAGAAGTAGATGCGTTATGGAACAGACCAGTTGTACCTTGAACTCCGGTCAAAATGTTCGGAGTAAAATGTTCGACTGTTCTCGGTGAGGCTGAAACTCACAACCTGGGCATTTCTGAAGCTGATAAAGGTGCCGCACGCTGACCGCTTGCGCTTCAAGAGCTTCGTGATCTTTCTCCAATTTCTCCAAGAAGCCTCCAATCAAGATGCGCTTCGATAAATATCCGCAATGACCTTTAAAAGCCCTGGAATCTGAAAAAAAACCCCAGAAGATAAGAACTTTTAATTATATTTTTATTAACTTAGGGACAATTTTTGATGGAACTTTAAGGAGGACTTGGCGAAAGTGTGAGACGAAACTGGGAAACTCTCCCTGGGCTGTCGTTGATTGAAGAGATGGGCGTATTTCATTTGAAAACCGAGGCTCGGAACTTTCTGATGGAGAATTGTGACAGAAGATTGTGGTTCGTGACAGTTGCCGGTGAGATCGAGAGGAGAGGGAGAAAAGTCAATGTCACAGCTGTGACAGCTCAAGTGCTCTGCTTATCCGTAATATTTAAAAAGTAATGTACAATACGGGGCAAACCGATTTGGTATCGGTTATCAAAAATACTAAAAGACACGGGGTCAAACGTGGATTCGTAAAGAGGGAACGGATTTAACCGCCAGAGCGAAATAATTCCACATGAATCTGAAGTGTCTTGCGGAAAAGGGAAGTGCGAACTGTTATGTTCGTGTCATGACTTGAAAGACCCTCCAATTACCGACAGTATCTTTGAACGAGTTGTGTCAGCAAAACCGCGATTGAAGCCGCTTTGCATTTGTCAAACGTGTAGGTGACGATATTGGGATTGATAAAGGTCGATTTCAATTATTTGAAATCTCACCATACGTCATGACCCAAAAATCGACTGTAAAATCGAGTTTTTCCTGTAAGTCGTGAATTGAAGGGAAAGGCGCACCAATCAGATCAGGGAAACGAAGAGCAGAATACGTGAATGAAACTTGCACGATTGAAAATCTCTGTTTGTCGGAAGACTCAGTCCTCAGTGGTAGAGAGGATTGGTGTTTCGAGCAGTTATTCACCAGCCTCAATTTCAGTAATTTCCCGTTTCCTGACAATGAGATGAGTCGAAATGAGCAGGTCCAACGAGCCGGTCTGTAACACAGGCCAATGTCTCAGTGCAGCTCATGACCCAGTCACTGGGCTCTATTATAGCCGCTCCTGTCAGCAACACACAAAGAGAAATTGTAAATCTGAAACAGAAAGTGATAATGTATAAAACTTTGTATCAACCACCAGGTTTTCCATCTTTTCGGCTTTTAAAACAATCTGTTTCACAGTTTGTCAAACCCGAAACAGCCTCTGGGATTTGCTGATTGGAATTTCAATGGGAATTGGGACCGTCACTAATTATCGGAACAAATATACCCGCTGAGGTTTCGGGGTTGTTCCTGGTTTATTTATATCAGTGAGTGACCGATTTTAAACTCGCTGAGGGTCTGAACATAAGGTAAAAGCCTGGGATAGATAAGAGATTCTTCAATGTATCAAGTTAAATTACACTGATTCCACCAACACTGGACATCACATCCCTTAAACATTGTTACCTGTTACTGTATAAAACTGGTGAGGGTGGAAATGGGAAATAACTGAAAAAACCTTCATTGTATCAAAGTTATTATTATTATTATTAGACAAACAATGTACAGCCTATACCTTCAAAAAGACTCAATGTAAAACCAGTCGCCAGTTCCAGAGCCGCTGTGCCGGTTGTGTGATTTGCATCCGATTCTGACTGACTTAGTATCAGACGCGCTCCCGTCCACAGTAAACGGATGGGGCCGGATCCATAAGAGAAAAATGAGGACCGACCTCCGCATATCCTGTCTTCATAATTTAACCATTTTAGCCCCGGTATCATTCTGGTGAATCTGCGCTGCACTCCCTCCAAGGCCAATATATCCTTCCTGAGATGTGGTGCCCAGAACTGAATGCAATACTTTAAATGGGGTCTCAGCAGAGATTTCTATCTGTAACATACTTCCCCCCTTTGAATACCAGCTTCCTTGAAATAAAGGCCAACATCCCATGAGACATTTAAATTAATTTTTCTCCCATTCCACTGGCTTTGAGCGATTTCTGTACTTGGACCCCTAAATCTCTCTGCTCCTCGACAGTTCCTAGCTTCTCACCATTTAGAAAATACTCTGACCTGTCTTGCTTCAGTCCAAAGTAGATAAACTCACACTTCTCCATATTGAAAGTTTGAACAGACTGGGGCTTTTCTGCACAGAAAAGAGAAGGCTGAGCAGTGACCTGATATAGGACTTTAAGATTATGCAAGGGTTTGATAGGTTAGACGGAGATAAGGTGTTTGCATTTGTGGAGGTGGGGACTCCAAATCATTGAGGCAATGAATATAAGGTATTCACTATTTAATTCAATATGGCATTCAAGAGGAACACATTCACCCAGAGAGTGGTTAGAATGTTCAATTCGCTCCCACAAGGAGTAGTTTAGGCGAATAGCATGGATTCGTTTACAGCGAAGCTAGAAAAACAAATGGAGGAGAAAGGAATCGAAGGGGTTGCTCATAGGGTTAGATTAAATGGGGATGGCGGAGCCTTGTTTGCAGCATAAACACCGGCATTGTCTAGTTGGGCCGAATTGCCTGTTTCCGTGATGTACATTCTGTGTAATTCTATGTTACTCCATCTGCCACAGTTTTGCCAACTCTCTTAATTTATCAATTTCCCTTGGCAACTTTATGCTTCCATCTACACGACTCGCTGTGACACCTATGTTGTTGTCAGCGACACACTTGGATACACGGCTCTCTATTCCTTTGTCTACGTCATTTATATACCGGGACTCTGTCTCCCACCTTCTAACCAACTCCCTGCCCATTTCATTAGGTTGCCTCAAATTCTACGCACTGTCATTGTCGTTAACAGTCTCTTATATGGTACCTTATCGAATACCTCTGGAAGTCAATATCATTTAACAACCATGGATACTCCATTATCTACCACGTTCGTTACATCTTCATAAAGTTCAACTAGTTTTGTTAGACTTGACTTATCCTTTACAAATCCATGCTGGCTCTCTCTGATCAATTCATGTTTATCCAAGTGCTCAATCTTTCTTTCCCTAACAACGGATACTGGCAACTTCCCCACAACGGATGTCAGACTAATGGGTCTATAATTTCCAACATCATCTCTGCTACCCATCCCAAATAATGGAGTGACATTGAAATTGTTTCCATCAAAGGAACAATTCCTGAATCAAGAGAGTTTGAACGATCATGACTAAAGCATGTACAATGTCCTCACCTCGTCCTCTCAGTCCCCTGGGATGGTCACCATCAGGTCCTGGAGATTTGTCTATCTTTAATCTAATTATTTTCTCCATTGTCATTATTTTACTTATACTGAATCCCCTTGATTTATTTATAGTTTTCCTCATATCTTTGATACGTTAGCCTCATTTATTTCTGTGAAGAACGAAGCTAAGTAAGTATTTAGCAACTCTACATTTCATGATTTTCAATTACAATATCACCTCCATCTGTCTTTAAGCGGCCCACATTACTCTAAGCCTCCCTTCTTTCACTTAATATACTGGCAAAAATCTTGACTGTTGTCCTCATTTTCCCTAACAGGTTTTTCTCCTTTTCCCTGTTTGGACCTCTTACGGTTTTTTTATTTTCAGCACCAAAATAAACAATACTTTGCTGTAAAGTTCGTCTCAATAGTTCTTCACTTTCAGACCGAGAATTGTCTAAACCGGGAATTTATTTAATGTAACAAACATAAGTACACGGAATCATCCCTGTATCAACGCACTGATGGACACACAAAGAGAGATGCAGGCAGCATCGGGATGCACAGGTGAACGGACAAGCGAAACAGAAAAAGATGAACCGGTCTGAACCCCAAACAGACAGTGATGTATCGCTGATAGATATTAGTGAGAGGAGGTAGGGCTAAGTTATCATGGCTGGGCGCTGTGGATTAGTTGGTTGAAGCATCTGTCTTGCAAACAGAAGATCCTGGGTTCAACTCCCAGCAGTGCCTTATCCAACTAATTATTTTTACCTGATTTGTGGAATTCAGTGACAAAATGACACTTTGGAATTGGTATTTGTTCAGGTCTGAGGAGGAAACGGATATCAGATTGACTCTTCTAAAGCGCCCTTTCATTGTGCAGTCAGACCTCTCATAGAATGTGTCTGTAACGGGTTAACTTGAAGACACGTTCTTGTTTCTGGGCTCGTTGGGGTCAGGGTACAATTCACGATTTGAGGTTCAACCCGGAAGTCGTCCAAATTTGGACCGAGACTTGTGATCTTGACCTGCGCTGAAAATCTTTGCAAAGAGGAAAATGAAGTCCCCAAATCACTCCACCTGAATCTCCAGACCCCGAGGAAATATATCCCAGGCTGTTAACAGAAGCAAGGAAAGAAATAACAGAGGCTCTGACCATAATTTTCCAATCCTCCCTGGTTACAGGTGATATGCCGAAGGATTGGAGGACTGCTAAAGTTGTATTGTTGTCCAAAAAGGGAGAATAGGATAGATCAAGTAATTACAGGCCAGTCAGCCAAACCTTCGTCAGGCTGAAGGTATTCTATTTAATCTACTCTGCACTTCCTCCACGGCCAATACACGGAGGAGAGGACTCTTGACTGACAAGCCTCAGCTCTATCAGGAGAGGGAGACTGACCCACGCTCTCTCTTGCTTCTGGGATGTGCCACTTTTGAAAAAAAAAGGTGAATTTCTCTATATCTTTAAACGCTCTGACTCACTGCACATGATTTAAAGTGTATTGTGGGACGCTGTGAGTGTCTCTTTACCTGTATACTCTCTGACTCACTGCACGGATATTTAATGTGTACTGTAGGACAGTATGTGAGTATCTCTGGCTCTCTGCACGGGTATTGAAAGTGTATTGTAGGATGGTGTGTGTGTCTTCATGCCTTTATACTCTCTGTCTCTCTGCACAGCATTGACAGTGTATTGTAGGATGGTGTGTGTGTCTTCATGCCTTTATACTCTCTGTCTCTCTGCACAGCATTGACAGTGTATTGTAGGATGGTGTGAATGGGATGAGGGTCAGTGGGGCGAAGTGCAGCCGATTGGGAGCAGCGCCCGTTTGCGGGGTGAGAATTGCACGCTTGATTTTCTCGCTCCCTTCTATCTTTCTTTCTCTCTTTCTTTCTTTCACCTCCCTCTCTCCCATTCCTCTTCTTTCTTTCTTTTTCTTTCTGCCCCAGCACATTTGTCTGTATCCTGTTTTTGTTCTCACATGTGTCTCTGTTGGATGATCCGAAATTCAGACCCGCCGCTTCTTCCAGCTTTTCCTTACTTCCACAATCATGGTCTAGTTCATTGACACTTTACTGCGGCCTTGCCCACTCAAACATTCACTTTCACATTCTTACGCCTTTAAGTTTGCTCTCCATCGACTGCTGTTTCTCGGGGGCACATGTCCCGTTCGCATCAATGTTCATTTGTGACTTGAAACCAGTCGATACATTTTGATCTGCCTGTCTGCTCCAGAGACAAGCTCGAAGAAAGCAGGGCTGGCATTCGGAAGTACAGCGCATACTTTTCCGTGAAATTTCCATGGGGTATCTTGTGATACGGGGGATGTTAACTGAAGAACTGGGTTTTGTTTTCATGGACGTTGGCGCTTTTCCCCGAGCAGTTGATGTGCGGGAGAGACGGGCGGCGATACATAGCTGCGAATGACGGCTGAAAGGTGCACTTTTGGCAATTTGGGCGATGCAGTCAGGTCGGAAATGTTCCGCTTGATCTTAATAGGTCTGTGGAAATGTCCGATTGAAAAGGAATGAGGTGAAATGAGAAGAGCGGCAATGGTGAAAAGGTGTCGATTACAGATTGGCCGTGAGCGAAAGGTCCTTTGAAAGCTCGGCGCGGAGGAGATTTAGTTCGGAAACCACAGACTTTAAGCGCGTGAGGAAAGTGAAGTGTGAGCTGCGTTCTTGGGTCAAATTGGGTGTTTTCAGGAAAACAGCCATTGTGAAATCACAAAAATGAAAATAGAAAATGCTGAGCAGGTCAGGCAGCACCTGTGGCGAAAGAACCAGAGGAAACGTTTCAGCTCTATGGCCTTTATCATCAGATCTGAATGGCTTATCATCTGCGTGAGTAACTGCGCTGTCTCAGATGCTGGCTTCCATCTCGGAATTATGTGGGTTCGAATCTCACTGCTACCAGAATTTGTGCACCCTTCCATTTTGGCCCCCTCATCAAAAACCCTTCTTTGATAAGAAGTGCTTTTCCGCATTGCTGGTTTACACATTTTTGAACAATTCAGCAAAGTCTGGATTGCTACCCAACTGTTTCTTCGATGGAGGTGTTGGGACTGTAAGGGGTGATCTCGGCGAAGTATCAATCAATGTGCACAATGGCGCCCTGGTGAACCGAGTACCTCTTATAGTCAGTATAATATAAAAGATATGTACCATAATTATGAATTTCTTCTTTGCATCACACTAGGATTTATTATCAGGGAATGTACATGAGCAGGTCGATTTACGTCACGCTCCGGTCGCTTCGCATCGCCTCCCACAAATAGAATAGAATCAAAGAAAGGTCACAGCACGAAAAGAGGCCATTCGGCACATCGAGTCCGTGCCGGCTCTCTGCAAGTGCAATCCAGACAGACCCACCCCCCCCCCCCCCCACCCTTTCCCTGTGGCCCTGCATTCTCTTTCGTTTCAAATACTTATTCAGTTCCTTATTGAAGACCATGATTGAATCTGCCTCCACCACCCCCTCGGGCGGTGTATTCCAGATCCTAAACACTCGCTGTGCAGAAAAGTTTTTCCTCATGTCACCTTTGGTTCTTTTGCCAAACACCTTAAATCTATGTTCTCTGCTCCTTGAACCTTCCGCCAATGGGAACAGTTTCTCTCTATCCACTCTGTCCAGATCCTTCATGATTTTGAATACCTCCATCAAATCTCCTCGGAACCGTCTCTGTTCCAAGCAGAACAACCCCAGCTTCTCCAATCTATCCATGAAACTTATACCCCTCATCCCTAGAATCTTTGCAGTAAATCTCTTCTGTGGGGATTTGGTATTAACATCGCCGAACCCCCACCATCAACATACTAGTGGTTATCATTAACCAGAAACATAACTGGACCAGCCACATACATACTATGGTTACAAGAGCAGGTCAGATGCTGGATATTCTGAGCCAAGTCACTCACCTTCTAATTCCCTAATGCCGTTCAAACATCTACAAGGGGTACAAGTTGAGTGAGTTGGAATACTCATGTGATAGCCATCGACCTGAAACGTTAACTCTGTTTCCATGTCTTAAGATCCTGCCTGACCTGCTGAGGATAAACACATTTCCAGTTTTCACTTCAGGTTGGCAACATAGCCAGTATTTTCATTTTGAATAAAGGAGCTTTCGTTTATTTCAGCATGCGACGAGGTGGCCGAGAGGTTAAGGCGATGGACTGCTAATCCATTGTGCTCTGCACGCGTGGGTTCGAATCCCATCCTCGTCGTTATTTTGTTTAAGTTTTGTTTCTCTCATTCAGTCCACCCAGAAGATCTGGTCGAAGTCCCATCCTTCTGGAAACGGCAGACCGTGGGTATTGCATTGTTTGCTGAAATCAGCTGCAGTTCCTTCCAGGAAGGTGTTGAGATTGTATGGTCCCGAAGTATCAGATTGTACATTGGTGTCATTGTAAATAGAGTAAATCTTATGGTCAACGTAAGAGAAACTTATGGACCACAATGAAGATTTATGACCGGATCATTCCGTGTCTGTGTCCGTTAAAAAGGGACGTACTGTTTGTCCCGGATTATTCCGTATCTGTGTCTGTTTAAAAGGGGTGTGCTGTAAGTCCCGGATCATTCTGTGTGCGTTTTACCCGATTTTCTTGATACCTTTTTCCTTCTGAACTGAAATGACGATCCTCTCTCGAGAAGAAGATTCACCGCCTGCTTCGGGCAACTGGTAGGAAAAATAACAAAAACTGATGAGACCAAGTTCATTTTGCTGGGCTTCCATTCCAATCTTCGCACTCTATCCCCCATTCAGTCCCACCCCCGCCTGGACATTGTAAGCTGCGATATTCATAAGGGAATGGAGAAGCCGAATATCACGGTTACAATTTTCTTGGTTGCTCAACACTGAATAGCCTCAATTGCAATGATTCAGAAGGTAATCATAGAATCATAGAATCTTACAGCACAGAAGGAGGCCATTCGGCCGTCGTGCCAGTGTCGGCTTTTTCGAAGATCTGTCCAAATTAGACCCACACCCCAGATTTTTCCCCATAACCCTGCAAATTAGTCCTCTTCAATTATGTCCAATTGCCTTTTGAATGATCCTATGGAATCTGCTTCCACCACCCTTTCAGGAAGTGCGTTCCTGATCTTAACAACCCTCTGTGTGAAAAAAATTCTTCTCAATTCCCCTCCAGTTCTTTTGCCAATTATTTTCAATCTGTGATCTCCGGTTACCGACCCACTTACCAGAGGAAACAGTTTCTCCCTACTTGCTCTTTCAAAACCCCTCACTATTTTGAATATCTCTATTAGGTCTCCCGTTAACCATCTCTGTTGTAAGGAGAACAATCGCAGCTTCTCCAATCTCTCCACACAACTGAAGTCCCTCATCACTGGTGTCATCCAGGTCAACCTGCTCTGAATCCTCTTCAATGCCTTTTCATCCTAAAGTGTGGTGCCCAGATCTGTACAATATACTTCAGCTGAGGGCTAACCAATAATTTGTAAGGATTAGTATGATTTCACTTTTTAATGTATTCAATGCCCCTATTTACAAAGCCAAGTATCCCATATGCTTTCTTAACTACCTTATCAACTTGCCCTGTTTACTGAATATGCTCCCCCAGGTCCCTCTGCTCTTGGAACCCCCCATAAATTGTTCCATTTAGATTATACTGCCTCTCCATGTTCTTCTTCCAAAAGTGCATCACTTCACACTGATCGGCGTTAAATCTGTCACGTGACTGCCCATTTCACCAGTCTGTCGTTGTCCTCCTGAAGTCTGCTGCTATCTTCCTCACTATTTACTACGTTACCAAGTTTTGTATCATCCGCAAACTTCGAAATTGTATTCCCTATTGCCACATCCAAGTCATTTATATATAACAAGAAAAGCAATAATCCTAATACCGACACCCGGGGGATCCCACTGCATATTTCTCTCCAGTCAGAAAGACATCCGTTCACCACTAATCTCTGCCTCCTATCCTTTAGCCAATTACTTGCCCACGTTACCACCGACCCTTTAATCCCACGTGCTTCTAGTTTTCGAATAAGTCTGTAATATGTTCATTTCTAAAATGTGTCCTCGAAATAAATATATCCCCATAATTTTATTGTTAAACAATGAGAATACACATATTAAATCGCGTGCTAGATCGGGTTCATTCCCATTATCCGCAGGTGACGGGACCCGAGGAGGGGGAATCCCATCTGGGTTTATTTTTTCCGAAAACGGAGACGGAAAATAGCAAATCTCATCCCGTCGAAATCCAACAATTGGACGAAGAACCGACAGCCTTTTCCCATCCCGGGTTTGCAGACCTGTCTGTTGAAGGAAGCCTGATAAGTCCATTAGGAATCAACAGCGAAAGTGAAGAAACGCAGACAGAGATAGATAGATACATGCAAAGAAAAATAGTATAAATCTCCAATTCTGTGATTGAGCAGAATTTAGGTGGCAGCTTAAAGGAAATTCGTCGCATGCCGTGAAATCTTAGACGTGTACATAGGGCTGGATTCTTCCATTATTTCTGAAAAAAGTAAACACTGCCTGGTAACTACAGCTCTTATTTATTTGACACTTTTACAGTGGCGGTGTGAAGTGATTTCGAATCTCAGTGAATTTCAAGACCATGCTTGACCCACTCGTTTGGTCACCCACAGGTAGCACGCGGTTGTAGACTGCGCAGGCTCATCACAGGAACTCTGCCAGACTGCATGTTCCAGACTTGTATCCAACGCTACACGTGCAGCCTGCAGCCCTGTGTGGATTGGTGGTTCAGTGTCGAATCCTCGCCTGCCGACGGGAAACCAGGGGTTTGGTTCCAGGCCAATGCAGCTTCCTTTACCTTTTGTATCTATACCCATGAGATCGCCTGAATTGGGATAAATTCATGTGCCGGCTTCAATCTGCACAACTTCTTGAAAGATTATCTTCATTTCGTCTACGTATCTTTCGTGGAAACACCCTCTGCATTCTATCCTCTGGTGTTCAAACATGCTCGGCTGGAGATAAGTCAAACCTGCCTTCTGCACTTACTTCAAAGATGTGAGAAGCCAATTGGTGGTTTTTGACGAAAAATGGGGAAGCAAGGGGTCTCATACCGGGATTTGAACCAGTGAAACTCCCTGAGCGAGAATCAGATCCAAAGTCCAACTGGTAACAGAGCCGTGCAGCCACTGGAAAATTTCGCTGCCACGCAGCCGATCCGCCATCCTTTCAGAACACCATGGCCATCCAATCTCGCTTTGTTGTACGATATACGATGTAGAGCAATATCAGGTTCTACACTAATTATTTCAGATCAACACTATTCGTCTCTCTTTATCAAATTTGTTTTGAATGTACGACTTGTATTATCAAGTAACACTTTACAGAATGAATTGCTCTGAAACGACATTGTCGTCTGTCTCGGCATCGTCATAGTTTACACTCTACCAGAAGTACACTTTACTCAAATTGCTGCTTTCATTCACCATGAGAACGAAGAGCCACGAATGTGGAAACATTAGCTACGAATTTATCAGCTGGGTTGCACCTTTCCTTTTCCTACTTCCTCAGTCTTTTTTTTCTTTACCCTTCTCTGCTATTGTTGCAGGATAGATCAGCCATCGCCGTTCAAGGAAGCCTGAGAAGTCCATTGTGGACAATACAGAGATACAAGAGACGGAGACATGGAGAGATGGAGAGATGCATGCAAAGAAAATAAAGAGCATAAATGTCAGGTTTTGCAAACTAGCAGAATTTATGTTACAGATTGGGAGAGATTCCTTCTTGGGTCTTGAAATCTTGCAAGAGAAGATTGGACACAAGTTAAAATCATAGGCCTCGCTGAAGAATCTCTCATTCTGGGAGAGAGATAAATGCGGTCAATTAACTCCAATTCATCTATTTCAGCACTGAAGGGATCTTTAAACAGTAGCTCTGCGAGCAGAATTCAAACCTGGGCAGGAAAACCTCAATTGAATTTTGAGTCCAACGCTTTAAACACTCGGCCACCGCAGCTGTAAACGGCATGTTCATTCAGATCGGATTCCAAATGGACACATGCTGCTGTTACAAACGCGCGTATTGATGGTGCTTGGGGTCGAATTCTTACTTGTTACGCTGGAGACCTTGGTTCGATTCCCAATCAATGCAGGATCATTCTGCAACAATGAGGAGCTGAAGCGCAAAAGTATACTATTTCGCCCCTCGAGCCTTATGCGCAATTCAGTGAGATCCTGGTTGACATGTAACCAAACTGCATATTATCGCCTTAGCCCCATGTCCCTTAATGCCTTTGGTTAACAAAAATCTATCAATTTCAGTTTTAAAATGAACAATTCAGTTCGCATCAACTGCCGTTTGTGGAAGAGAATTCCAAATTTCTCCCTCCCTTTGCTTGCAGAGGTGTTTCCCAACTTCACTCCTGAAAGTCCTGACCCCAATGTTCAGGCTGCTTCCCCGAGTCCTCGACACGCTAACGGGCGGAAATTTTTTTTTATTCACCCCATCAGTTCCCCTTAATATTTTGAAATGTTCGATCAAATCAGCACTTAATCTACTGAATTCGAGGCAAACGCGAGTTTACGTAATCTCTCCGCGTAATTTAAACTGTGGAGTCCAGGCAACATTCTAGTAAATAGACCCTGCACTCCCCTCATAGCCAATATATCCTTCCTAAGGTGCGTTGCCCAGAACTGAAGGCAATGCTCCAGGTCTGGTCTCACCAGAGGTTTGTATAACTGTATAATAATGCCTATCCCCTTGAATCTAGTCCTCTGGATATAAAGACCAACATTCCATTAATCTTTTTGATTATGTTTTGTACCTGTCCATGACATTTTAATGATGTGTGTTCATGGACCCCAAAGTCTTTTTTGGACCTCCACTGTTTCGAGCTTTTCACCATTTAGAAAGTACGCTGATTTATCCTTTTAGGTCCAAAGTGGATGACCTCACACTTGACGAAATTCATATCGATTTGCCACAATTTTACCCATTTATTTATTATATTAATGCCTCTCTGTAATGTTATGCTTTCATCTGCACTGCTTACAATGCTGCCCATCTTGGTGTCATCGGCAAACTTGGATATGTGGCTTTCTATCCCGTCATCTAATATCCGCCTGAATTGGGAAAAATCCAAATTCAGTTTCAATCTCCTCATCATCTTGAGACATTTTATTTGCTTCATGTGTATTGCGCCGACGAAACTTCCGCATTCAGTCCACTGGAGCTCAAACATCCTCTGGACATAATTCAGTTCTCCCAACAGCAAAACTGAAAAGATGAGAGAAACCAATTGGTGACTTTTCACTAAAAGGCGAAACACATGCGGGCTCGTCTGGGAATTGAACCCGGGACCTCTCGCATATCACTCAATGAAACTCCCTAAGCGAGAATCATACCCCTAGACCAACGAGCCGCTGTTCCTTTAGTTGTGCAGCCAGTGTAAAAGTTGGTTGCGTCTCACAGCCGATCGGCCATCCTTTCAGACCACTTCGATCCATTCAATCTCGTTTTCTGTTCGGGTGGACAGCAATATCAAGTTGTGCACCAACTATCTCCATTCACCAATATTAGTCTCCCTTTACCAAATTGCTTTCGAGTGCACGACTTGAGTTATCAAGTAAGACGATTCAGAATTAGTTGCTCTTAAAATACATTGCTTGTGAGGATACTCAGAGTCGTGTCGATTTATGGCACGCTCTGTTCCCTTTGCATTGCACCCGACACGTAGAATTGAATCACAGAAAGCTTACAGCACGGAAAGAGGCCATTCGCGCCATCGAGTCCGTGCTAGCTCTCTGCAAGAGCAATCCAGCTTGAATCACTCCCCCGCCTGTCCCCGAAGCCCTGCATTTTTTTCCCTTTCAAGCACTTATCCAGCTCCCCTTTGAAGGCCATGATTGAATCTGCCTCCATCACACCCTCGGGCAGTGCATTGAGATCCGAACCTCTCGCTGTGTAAAAAAGTTTTTCCTCATGTCACCTTTGGTTATTTTGCCAATCACTTTAAATCTATGTCCTCTGGTTCTTGACCCTTCCGCCAATGGGAACAGTTTGTCTCCATCTTCCATGCCTCGATCCTTCAAGATTTTGAATACCTCTATCAAATCTCTACAAAACCGTCTCTGTTCCAAGGAGAACAACCTCAGATTCTCCGGTCTATTCACGTAAGTAAAGTCCCTTATCCCTGGAATTATGATAGTATTTTTTTTCTGCACCCCCTCGAAGGCCTTCAAATCTTTCCTGAAGTGCGGTGTCCCGAACCCCACACAAAATTTCAGTTGTGTTCGAACCAGTGTGTTATAAAGTTTCATCCTGATTTCTATACTTTTGTACTCGACACATCTATTTATAAAGCCCAGGATCCCGTATGCTTTTTAACCGCTTTCTCAACCTGCCCTGCCACATTCAACGATTTGTACACATAAACCCCTCTTTGTTCCTCTACCGCTTTTACATTTGTGTCCTGGAGTTTATTTTGCCTCTCCTCGTTTTTCCGACCGAAATGTATCACTTCGCATTTTTTTTGCGTTGAATTTCATCTGCCCCGTCTCCGCCCAAGCCACCAGCCTGTCTATATCCTTTGAAGTCCATCACTATTCTTATCATTGTTTACTACTCTTCCAAGTTTTGTTTCATCTGCAAATTTTAAATTGTGCTCTGCGCACTCAAGTCCAAGTCATTAATATATATCAAGAAAAGCAGTGGTCCCAGCACTGATCCCTGGGGAACGCCACTGTACACCTCTCGCCAGTTCGAAAAACAACAGTTCACCAGTAATCTCTGTTTCCTTCTGTTCGTCAATTCTGCATTTATGTTGTTTCTGCCCCGTTTATTCCATGGGCCGCAATCTTGATGATAAGCCCACCATGCGGCACTTTATCAAAAACCTTTTGAAAGTCCACATACACCACATCAACTAAATGGCCCTCATCTATCCTCTCTGTTACCTCACCAAAAAACTCTAACAGGTCAGTTAACCACGATTTGCCTTTAACAAATCCGTGCTGCCTTTCCCTAATCAATCCACCCTCGTCCAAGTGGCTGTTAATTCTGTCCCGGGTTTTCGTTTCGAAACGTTTCCCCACCACTGAGGTTAAACTGACTGGCCTATAGTTGCTGGGTTTAATCGTACACCCTTTTTTGGACAAGGGTGTAACCTTTGCAATTTTCCAGTCCTCTGGCACCACACACATATCTAAGGATGTTGGTGGATTATGGCCAGTACCTCCGCAATTTGCACCCTTACTTCCCTCAGCAACCGAGCATGCATCCCATCCGGACGTGGTGGCTTATCTACTTTAAGTACAGCCAGCCGTTCAAGTGCCTCTTCTTTATCAATTTTTAGACCATCCAGTATCTCAACGATAACTTCCTTTGCTGAGACTCTGTCTTCTTGGTAAAGACAGATACAAAGTACTCATTTGTTACCAAGGAAATCCCCTCTGCCTCCATGAGTAGATCTCCTTTATCGTGCCGAATCGGCCTCACCCCTCCTCTGACTACCCGTTTACTGTTTGCATGCCTGTCGAAGTCTTTTGGATTCCCTTTTATGTTGGCCGTCAGTCAATAGTCATATTTCTCTTTGCCTCTCATTTCCTTTTTCACTTCACCTCTGAACTCCCAAAATTCTGCCTGGTGAATTAACGCATAAAAAAGTAAGCATTTCTTTCAGCCGGAAACAGAAAGTTACTGGTTGATCAATGGCGATTTGAACAAGTATTCGTCTTTTTTACAGAGTTGAATGAGTTTTGCGAAATTAATACAGTGAACTAATACAGTAAAGTTGAATTCCTGATCGGGAACCGCCTCAGACAGCGCATTACTGCCCATCCCTGGGAAACAAGATACGATCGAAACTTTGACAACACATCGCAGGTCCCCCTACAAAGTCACAGCTTGCCAGCTGTTCCGAAATTTGGAGCCTGGACAGGGAGTTAAACACTGGACCTTCAGCTCACTGCCCACTTTGAAAGTCTGATACTCTACCGACTGAGCTACTCAGGCTCGATACTACATAAGCTCCCATCGTACATATTCATGGGAGGCCTCTGAATCATCCCTGCAGCCGGCGAGCAAGGGTGAGGTCCGTTTGATAAAATTCTCAGCAACGTGTTGAGGAGAATCCTTGTTCCTGTTGAACATGATATAAGAAACATGGACAGTGAACTCGTGAGTTTACAATTCTTCTTGTTTGTGCCAAATGTCTTCTCATTCGTTTGCACCAATTAAAATAAAACTTTACCCAGCGGCTCAAATGCTGAACTTGTCCCACACGGGAGTTGGAAAAGGCCTCTCGATCTTTCAGCGTATTAACATCTATAAGCTGAATAATTTCACCCGTTGCACAGTGACACCAGGCAGAATATTTCCCTTCCAAATTTTGCCAACACGAAACTTCCAACCGATGAATATCGGCTTAACGAAAAGAAGAATTGTTTGTTTGGTTCTTTAGATGTAAAGATCCCTTACCGGCCCCTTTGCCATATGAGCTGCCGCTAAAAGCCCCCTCTCCCCCTATGAACAAGTAAACTGGCACCTGCTTTTGCAAGACGGCAGGCCGGAGGAACCCAAGAGCTCCCATGGGAACACTAAGAAGAAGATGCGTTATGGAACATACCAGTTGTACCTTGAACTCCAGTCAAAATGTTCGGAGTAAAAGGTTTGATTGTTTTAGAAGACGCTCGAACTCACAACCTGGTCATTTCTGGATTCCATACTGCTATAAATAAGTAACGCACGCTCAATAATTGTGCAACACGAGAGCAGCGAACAACCGACAGCATCAGCGCTCCTGCCAAACAGCTTCATTTTCGGTCTCTCAATTATCACTTCGAGATCTTTCTCTAACAGAAGCCTCCAATCAAGATGCGCTTCATTAAATAACAATTCTTAAATCAAGAGAGTTTTGATCGATCATGACTAAAGCATGTCCAATTTCCTCACTTGTTCCTTTCAATCCCCTGGGATGGTAAACATCAGGTCGTGGAGATTTGTCTATCTTTAGCCTAATTATTTTCTCCATTGCCATCATTTTACTAAAACGAAACCCCTTGATTTATTAACAGTTTTCCTCGTGTCTCTGGTATGTTAGCCTCATCCATTTCTGAGACGACCGATGCAAAGTAAAAATTTAGCAACTCTGCCATTTCCTGATTTTCAATTACAATATCACCTCCATCTGTCTTCAAGCGGCCCACATTACTCCAAGCCTCCCTTCGTTCTCTTAATATATTTGGAAAAACCTTGAGAGTTGTCCTCATTTTCCCTCACAAGTTTTTCTCCTTTTCCCTTTTTGCTCCTCTACCGCTTTTTTTTAGTTTCAGCACGACAATAAACAACACTTCGCTGTAAAGTTCGGCTCAATAGTTCTCCAATGTCAGAGCGAGAATTGTCTGATCCCCGAATTTATTTAATGTAACAAATACAATCACACATAATCATCCATGTATCAACGCACTGATGGATACACAAAGATAAACACAGCGAGAAATCCAGTCAGTGTCGGAATGCACAGGTGAACGGAAAAGCGAAACAGACAAAGATAAAACGGCCTGAACCCCCAACAGTGAAGTGTCGCTGATAGATATTAATGAGAGGAGGTGGAGATAAAGTGTCATCAATTGGCGCTGTGGCTTAGTTGGTTAAAGCGTCTGTTTAGTAAACAGAAAATCCTGGGTTCAACTCCCAGCAGTGCCTTGTGCAGCTCGTTATTTTACCGAATTTGTGGAATTGAGCGACAAAATAACACTGTGGTGTTTGTTCAGGAGGAAACGGATAACCGAATGACTGTTCAAAAACGCCCTTTCATTGTGCAGACAGACCTCTCATAGAATGTGTCTGTAACACGTTAATTTAAAGACACGTTCTTGTTTCTGGGCTCGTTGGGGTCGGGGTATATTTCGCGATTTGAGGTTCAAACCCGGAAGTAGTCCAAATTTGGACCAAGACTTGTGATCTTGACCTGCGGTGCAAACGTTTGCAAAGAGGGAAAGGAAGTCCCCAAATCACTCCACCTGAATCGCCAGGCCCGGATGAAATACATCCCAGGCTGTTAACAGAAGCAAGGAAGGAAATATCGGAGGCTCTGACCATCATTTTCCAATCCTCGCTGGTTACAGGTGTGATGCCGGAGGATTGGAGGACTGCTGAAGTTGTACCGTTGTTTAAAAAGGGAGAAAGGAATAGATCGAATTATTGCAGGCCAGTCAGCCTAACCTCGGTATTGAGCACAATTCTGGGGGAAAGTATTAATCTTCATTTAGAAAGGGACGGATTAATGAAGGGCAGTCAGCATGGATTTGTTAAGGGAAGGTCGTTTGAATTGAATTTTTTTGGAGGTATCAAGGAAGGTGGATGAGTGTAGTGCGTTTTTTGTAGTCTACATAGATTTTCGCGAGGCTTTTGACAAAGTCCTACATGGCAGATTGGTCAAAAGTGTAAAAGCCCATTGGATCCAAGGGAAATTGGCAAGTTGATCCAAAATTGACTGAGTGGCAGGAAGCAATGGTCGACGGGTGTTTTTGTGACTGCAAGGCTGTCTCGAGTGGGGTTCCGCAGGGATCCGTACTGGGTCGCTGCTTTTCGTAGCACAGATCATTGATTTGGATTTAAATGTACGGGGTATTATTAACAATTTTGCAGAAGATGCAAAAATTGGTCGTGTGGTTGATGGTGAGGAGGGAAGCTGTGGACTGCAGGAAGATATCAGTGGACTGGACAGGTGGATAGAATAGTGGCAAATGCAATTCAATCTGGAGAATGAGGTAATGCATTTAGGGAGGGCAAACAAGGCAAGTGAATACACAATAAATATTGAAACTAATTTGCCATTTACACGCCCATTTTGCAAGTTTACTGACGTCTTCCTGTATTTTTCGCTTTGCATTAACTACAGCTCCCAATTATGTGCTGTCTGTCAATTTTGAAATTGTATTTCCGATTCCTATGACTAAATCATTAATGTAAATTGTGAACAACAGTGGTCCCATCACCGATAAATTGTGAACAACAGTTGTCCCAGCACCGATAAATTGTGAACAACAGTGGCCCCAGCGCCGATAAACTGTGAACAACAGTGGACCCAGCACCGATAAATTGTGAACAACAGTTGTCCCAGCACCGATAAATTGTGAACAACAGTGGACCCAGCACCGATAAATTGTGAACAACAGTGGCGCCAGCACCGACATATTGAGAACAACAGTGGTCCCAGCACCGATAAATTGTGAACAACTGTGAACCCAGCACCGATAAATTGTGAACAACCGTGAACCTGACGATACCGGATTTCTTTACCCTTCGTCTGGTTCAGCAATAACTGATGAGAATAACACTTGAAAGTTTAACACAATTTATTAGCTGCAGCTGACCTTATCTATAGAATTGATTTCAACTCTTGACAGAGTCTGGTCAATCTCATAGAGCAGGCAAAATTACATAGGCAGATCCACACAATTATACATTTTCAGAGTGGGGAGGGACATGAGTAGCAAGGGGTTAAAACCAATCATAAACTGAGTCTTGGCAAGCCATGCTAACTGACATAATGACCGACCACTCACAGGTAATACTTGTTCATGCGTGTGACAAGGAAAAGGGAGGCTACCTTATCTCTGGCTTGGGATGTTTTTTGACCTTGCCTGCAAAGGGAGATCCATTCAATAATGCAGCTGCATGACAACTCCTTATACTAGAATTCAACTTTCTCATATCTCTTTGCTTGATTAACACAAGGCAGGCTTATACATAAAGAAAATTAATAACGTAAACAGGTGGTCAAAGAAGAAGCTCATTGTTTCTAATTCTAGCCAGCAAAATGGGCTACTTATATTAACCATTGGTTCAACACACTGCTACTTCGCTATGGAGGTATCTCACTATAAACCACTAAAAGCTTACCCCATATGCATTTTTATTAAAAGGGCATTCTCAAACCCAGCACTGATAAATTGTGAACAACAGTAATCCCAGCACCGATAAATTGTGAACAACAATGGTCCCAGCACCGATAAATTGTGAACAACAGTGGTCCCAGCACTGGTAAATTGCGAACAACAGTGGTCCCAGCACCGATAAATTGTGAACAACAATGGTCGCAGCACCGATAAATTGTGAACAACAGTGGTCCCAGCACTGGTAAATTGCGAACAACAATGGTCGCAGCACCGATAAATTGTGAGCAACAGTGATCCCAGCACCGACAAATTGTGAACAACACTGGTCCCAGCACTGGTAAATTGTGAACAACAGTGGTCCCAGCACTGGTAAATTGTGAACAACAGTGGTCCCAGCACTGGTAAATTGTGAACAACAGTGATCCCAGAACCGATAAATTGTGAACAACAGTGATCCCAGCACCGACAAATTGTGAACAACAGTGGTCCCAGCACCGATAAATTGTGAACAACAGTGGTCCCAGCACCGACAAATTGTGAACAACAGTGGTCCCAGCACCGATAAATTGTGAACAACAGTGGTCCCAGCACCGAGAAATTGTGAACAACAGTGGTCCCAGCACTGGTAAATTGTGAACAACAGTGGTCCCAGCACTGGTAAATTGTGAACAACAGTGATCCCAGAACCGATAAATTGTGAACAACAATGGTCGCAGCACCGACAAATTGTAAACAACAGTGGTCCCAGCACTGGTAAATTGTAAACAACAGTGGTCCCAACACCGATAAATTGTAAACAACAGTGGTCCCAACACCGATAAATTGCGAACAACAGTGGTCCCAGCACCGGTAAATTGTGAACAACAGTGGTCCCAGGACTTTTGACCTTGAACTGCATTTGAAACTTCTGCATAAAATGAAATGAAGTCCCCAAATCGCCCCACGTGGCTCTCAAACGCAATGGGAAGAAGTTCAATGCGAACAATCAGGAATTTAAAGGCAACTCAACGACCTGCACTTTCTTTGAATAAGTTTTGTTAGCCATTATATTTGACTGTGAAATCGCTCTCGGCTTTCATCTTGCTGAAGCAGAGTGTGGCCGCTTTGTATCTGCGAGCATGTCGGTGACGTGTTTAGCTTTGACACTGATCGCTTCCAATTTGTAAAATTTCACCAAGCGTCAGCGAAATGAAACCGAGAATCGAATTGTCCCTGTAAGTGATGAGTTGAAGGGATTGGTGCTCCAAGCAGATCTGGAAAATGCACAGTGCAATCGGTCAGGAGTTCCAAATCCACCCTCCAGCCACTCACCAATCATATTAACTGAGTTTTACTCTGGTCCAGTGTCACCGCACTGAAAGCGAGTATTTCTCCGGCATGTTTTTCTTCATAGTTGCTGGTTTAAGAGTGAAGACCGGCTGTTTGGATTTTCACTCCTACAAGCTTCAACCATTCATTTTGGACTGACTGCAGACAGTTGTTATATTGGTCGCTGCAAACTCAAAGTTTAGCCCAATTATTTATTGGTTTAGCAGGTGACCTCTTCACCTGTCTAGTTGGTGCTGTCGGTTTGCACGGAAGTTTGATGGTTCGAGCTGTTATTTGATTTTTCCTCAGGATTCTTCGCCTCAAAGTTCCAGGGTTTCAATGTATTTTTTGGAAGCAAGAAAATTACAATTCTCCTTGGCAGACAAGCCCCCGAAAGGCCAGAAGGGAGGCCGCACTCGCTGCAGGAGAGCTGGTTCGCTGTGACATGGAGATTTCTGTAGTGAGCGAGATCAGACTGTTCCTATGTTCAGAAAATAAATGTCACACCCTTTATGTTGGAAAAGCAAAACGGTGGGGATTTTTGTATCAGATGTTGCTCGTTGCGTTACTTTCATCTTGATCGTAGAACCGGTTCGGGCGTTCCTGTGATAAACGGCGACAATTTCCTATTCATTTTAAATTTAACAACAGCTGCACTGAGCTTTTAATCATACCCTCAAGATACAGTCTATAAAATGATGAAATTTGATCACCTGCAAAGCATAAAAATCTGATTAAAGTTTTGACTGTCTCTCCGTAACCACGTCAACATCTCCTTCAGTATGAAATAGAAAGTTATCGTTTGATTAATGGTGAATAAAACAGTCATTCATCTACCAACAGGGTTTAATTAGTTTCATGTAATTAATTTAATAACTTTTGCTAAAGTTAATTCCCTGACTTGGAATCGAACTCATGCGTTGGTGGGAGCATTGAATTCTCACCATCAGTCCATCGGGGAGCGCCCAAGATTGCGCACGGAACACAACAGAACTGGTAAGATTTACTTTTCTTTCACTCTTCCGTGATTCATTCAGCTCTGTGTTTATTTTCAGGCCTCTTATCTCTCCCTTCTTTTCAGCTTCTGACTGCGGATATTCTTGTGGTTAAATATGAATAATATAGAATATCTCACAGCCCCAGTATATGTGCTCCTTCTCTGTACAGTTCTGTACAAAATCAAACTGTACGTTTATAACGACGGTGTCTCTCCTTCACCCCCGACAGAAGCAGGAGGAGATGCCACTTTAAACTGCCAGTTGCTTCAAATGATTCATGATGGACCTGCGTGGCCTTGCAGTTTTCCCAGGAGCTGCATTCAGGTTCGTGAATTTTGGAAATGGAAACATGTCCATCAGCAGCTTGTGGTAGTATTTTACCTCACTTTCCATTTCATGTACATGCCTAGTTGCACTTGGTGCTGTCATTGCCTGAACATCACCTTCTGTCGCGATAGTAGTTTGAACAGAAAATGCCATTTTTTTGCGGGCAGCTTGTCTCGCACGATAATGACCTGAATTACAAAGAGGCAAGTAGGAAAGGCCGCGTTGGGCTGCTTGTTCGCACCAAAGAATTTTCAGCGTTTCTTTGTGGTCTAGTGTTTAGATTCGATCATCACCATGGCAACGGTTCGATTGGTGTCTGTCTCAACACTCGCATTTAAACACTCTACCATAAGTGCACTGTATTCAAATTGCTGATTTTTTTCACCGTGAGGTCGAAGAGACATAAATGTGTGGACAATAGCTCCGAATACATCAACTGGGTTGCACCTTTGCTTCTCCCCCCGTCTCAGTCTTTCCATCTTTACCCTTCTCTGCTGGTGTTGCAGGTTCGATCATCCTTGGCCGTTCAAGAAAACCTGAGAAGTCCATCAGGGGAAAATTCAGAGAGTCAAGAGACAGGGACAGGGAGAGATTAAAGTATAGAAACAAATCGGATAAATATCAAGCTTTGCGAACGAGCAGAATTTAAGATGGAGCTTGGTGGAGATTCTTTCACGTGCCGTGCAACTCTGCAAGAGACCATTGGCTCCGAATTAAAAGCATTTGCCACGCTGGATCATCTCTCTGAGGGAGGGAACACGGTCCGTCAACTCCAGTCCTTATTTGTTTGATCATTGAACAAATCTATAAGAAATAGCGCTGCGAGCAGGATTTGAACCTGCGCAGGAAAACCCCATTAGATTTCGAGTCCAACGCCTTAACCACTCGGCCATCGCAGCTATGCAAAAACAGAACAGCTACTGCTACCAAAAGGGTGCAACCAGTGCAGAATTCGGTGCATCCCATCGCCGATCGGCCATCCTGCGATCCATCCAATCACTTTTTCTATTCCGATGTACAGCAATGTGAAGTTGTTCACTAACTATTTCATATCAACAATATTAGCCTCTCTTTACCACATTCGTTTTGAATGTGCGACTTGTCATGCCAAGTGAGACTTTTCAGAATTAATTTCTCGAAAGTTACATTGTTGTCTCCCTCGGCATCCGCAGATTATCCACTCGACCACAAGTATAACAGTGACGACACTTCAAAAATACCTCATTGGCTGTATAGCGCTTTGGGAGGTCTTGAGGTCTTGAAAAGCGCTTTATAAATACAAGACTTTCTTTCTTTTTATACTGGAATAAAATTACTGATGTTTTCACTATGAGGACGAAGAGACATTAATGTGTAGATATTATCTGCGAGTTCATCATCTGGGTTGGATTTTTAGTTTTCCTCCCGTCTCAGTCTTTCGATCTTTACCGTTCTCTGCTGGTGTCGCAGGTTCGATCAGCTTTGGCCGTTCAAGGCTGCCTGAGAAGTCCATCAGGGGGAAACACAGAGAGACAGAGACAGAGAGAGATAGAGAGATAAAAGTATCGAAAAAACCTAACGTCAAGTTAGCAGCATTTACGATGGAGATTGGGAGATATAGAATCATAGAATCGTCACTGCACAGAAGGAGGCCATTCGGCCCATCGAGCCTGTGCCAGCTCTCTTTAAGTGCAATCCAGATCGTCCCATTCCCCCGTTCTTTCCCCGTATACCTGCAAATATTTTCCCTTCAAATACTTATCCAATTCCTCTTAGAAACAAGGATTAAATTTGCTTCCACCACCCTTTCAGGCGATGCATTCCAGATTATATCCACTCGCGAGTTTAAGAAGTTTTTCCTTTTCTCGCCTTTGGTTCTTTTGTCAACCACCGTAAATCTGCGTCCTCTGGTTCTCGACCCTTCCGCCAACGGGAGCAGTTTTTTTTTAATTTACTTTATCGAAACCCGTCATGATTTTGAACACTTCTATCAAATCTCCACTCAACTTTCTCTGCTCGAAGGGAACAACTCCAGCTTCTCCAGTCTACCCACGTAACTGATGACCTCATCCCTGGAACCATTCCAGTAAATGTTTCTGCACCCTCTCTGACGCCTTCACATCCTTTATAAAGTGCGGTGCCCAGTTTTGGACAGTTGTGGAACATTGTGAAGTTCCCTTCACGTATCTTGATATTTTGCAAGTGACCACTGGGCTCCCAGTTAAAATGATCTGCCGCGGTGGAGTATCTCTCTGAGGGAAGGAATTGCAACCCGTTATCTCCAGTTCATATTTATTTGAGCATTGAACAAAACTTTACACAATAGCGCCGATAGCACGATTCCAACTTCTGCCGGAATACCCCATTGGGTTTCAGATCTAACGTCTGAACCACGCGACTACCGCAGCTGCGAGCGCCTTTGATGCACAGCTGTTATTCAGAATGCACAGGGTACTCACAGGAGATTTGTGAGACTATATGTTCTTTCAGACAGGTTTCCAACTGGACACATGCAGCCACGACCGTCCGGACGTTGCTGTTTCACCGGTAGAATTCACACCTGCCACCCGAGGAGACAGCAATTGATTCCCGGCCGATGAAGGAACATTTTCTTTCTGCACCCCTGAAAAGAGATAGATTCACATTCAGCTTCAATCTGCACACCACGTTGAGACATTTTCCTTTCCCTATGTGGTGTTGCGTCGACAAACCCTCTGCATTCGAGCCACGAAACGTCAAACATGCTCTGGAATTAAGTCAATCCTGTGTTCTGCAACGCTGAAAAGATGTGAAAAACAAATGAATGAATTTCCACTGAAAATAGTGAAACAGGAGTGCTCGTCCGGGAATTTGAACCCCGGACCTCTCACATATCAATTAGTGAAACGCCCAAAGTGAAAACCATAATCCGAGACCAACGAGCCGTCAGTAACACAGCCGTGCAACCAGTCGAAAGTTTCCCTGCTCCCCACAACCGATCGCCTATCCTATTAGACCGCTCTGTCCATCCAATCATCGAATCATAGAATGGTTACAGCACAGAAGGAAGTCAATTCGGCCCATCCAGACCGTGGCATCTCTTTGTAAGAGGAATCCAGTTAGCCTCATTCCCCCGCTCTTTCCACGTGGCCCTGCAAATTTTTCCCTTCAAGTAGTTATCCAATTCCTTTTTGAAAGCCACGATTGAATCTGCTTCCACCGTTTCAGGCAGCACGTTCCAGATCATAACCACTCGCTGCGTAAAAAAGTTTTACTCATTTCGCCTTTGTTTTTTTTTGCCAATCACCTTAAATCTGTGTCCTCTGGTTCTCAACCCTTCAGCCAATGGGAACAGCTTCTCTTTATTTACTTTTTCTAAACCCTTCATGATTTTGATCACTTCTATCAAATCTCCTCTCAACCGACTCTGCTCGAAGAACAATCCCAACTTCTCCAGTCTGTCCACATAACTGAAGTCCCTCATCCCTGGAACCATTCGAGTAAATCTTTTCTGCATGCTCTCCACGGCCTTCACATCCTTCCAAAAATGCGGGGCCCAGAATTGGACACAATACTCTGGTTGTAGCCGAACGAGTGTTTTATAAATGTTCAACATAACTTTTTTGATTTTGTACTCTATGCCTCTATTTATAAAGCCCAGGACCACGTTCTCAGCCTGTACTGCCACCTTCAAAGATATGGTCACATATGCCCCCAGGACTCTCTATTCCCGCACTTCATTTAGAATTTTATCATTTAGTTTATATTGCCTCTCCTCATTCTTCCTGCCAAAATATATCACTTTGCAATTCTCTGCGTTAAATTTCATCTGCCATGTGTCCGCCCATTCCACCAGATTATCTGTGTCCTCTTGAAGACTATTATTATCCTCTTCACTGTTTACTAGTTTTGTGTTATCTGCAATTTTTGAAATTGTTCCTGTGCACACAAGTCCAAGTTATTAATATATATCAAAAAGCAGTGGTCCCAGTCCAGTCCCATGGAAAACAACACTGTCTACCTTCCTCCAGTCCGAAAAAAAATACGTTCACCACGACTCTCTGTTTCCTGTCATTTATCCAATTTGGTATCCATGCTTTTCTTCCATGGACTTCAATTTTGCTGACAAGCCTATTTTGTGGCACTTTACTTCATCGAAAAACTCAATCAAGTTAGTTAAACACGATTTGCCTTCAACACATTCGTGCTGGCTTTCCTTTATTAATCTACACTTGTAGAACTGGCTGTTATTTTTATCCCGTATTTATCGTTTCTAAAAGCTTCCCTACCACTGAGGTTAAACTGACTGGCCTGTAGTTGCTGGGTTTATCCTTGCACACGTTTTTAAAAAGGGAGTAACATTTGAGATTTTCTAGTCGTCTGGCACCACCCCCATATCTCAGGACGATTGGAGATTATGGCCAGCAACTCTGAAATGTTCACCCTGACTTCCCTCAGCAACCAAGGATGCATCCCATCCGGACCGTGTGACTTACACACTTTAAGTACAGCCAGCCTTTCTCGTACCTTTTCTTTATTAATTTTTATCCAATCCAGCATCTCCACGACCTCCTCTTTTACTGACTCTGGCAGCTTCTTCTTCCTTGGTGAAGACAGATGCAAAGTCCTCATTTAATACTTCAGCCTTGCCCTCTGCCTCCGTGCATGCATGTGCTTTTCTGGCCCCGAATCTCAATTTGGATTCCGATGTGGTGCAATGTCAAGTTGCACACTAACTATTTCAAGTCAACAATATTAGTCACTTTTCATCAAATTCATTTATGGTGCATTTTCTTACAGTGAAAACACGCATTGAAATCCGGGATATTGTATCGTCCCTTGGGGTCATCGAACCACCAAATTTTGGGTTAAGAGCCGAACGCGCTGAATGATTGTAACAGAGAAAAACATCACATTGCATGGTTAACAACATTAATATTTCATCGAGCTCAAGCTTGTGGTTGTAGTGACCAATGAACGTTATTAAATTAATTAATGAAACTAATGAAATTCTGTGAAAGGTGAATAATTGTTGTAACCGATAACTTTATGCTGCTGACTCACGGAAATACTAACATGGATAGTGAAACTTTAAATATGTTTTTGTGCTTTGTGCCTGATGCACTTTCACCATTTTCCACTTTCCAGACTGCATTTTAAGGGTCTGGTTTCAAATGTTCATAGTTGATGACACTTGGAATTTGGTACAGCCGTTGTTAAAGTTAACAGGAAGGAACAAGAATTGTCCCTTCTCTCAGCACAAGTTGACGCCTGGAGGTTTATCCGAAGCAAGTTCCTCAAAACTAGAGCTTTTTCACGTAAAAGGCGAACATGATAAGCACGACACTACGGAAACCTCAGCACACGATTTTCGCAGTACCTCAGGGCCCTGCCCACTGGTTCAACAGCGGGACAGTGTTTTCGGGGTGGGCCCTTCACTGTTCAGAACATAATTATTACCAGAATTAAAATTTGTCGCATTAAAGTGCTCCTTATCTGTTAATTTCGATTTACACCCTTGCCAGTTTTATGCAGAAACAAGTAACAATGTTTAAGGGATGTGGTGTGTTCAATGTTCGTGCAATAACCGTATTACGCAGTGTGAGAAGTAAAACACAGAAAATCCAACGCCTGCCCCAAACTGATGGCCGTAAGAAAAATAAAAGGCCGGTTAGCTCAGTTGGTTAAAGCGTGATGCTAATAACACTAAGGTCGCGGGTTCGTTCCCCATACGAGTTATCAGTAATGCATTACGTTATTTTAGCAACTTTGAATATCCAGACTTTGCAAACAAGGAAATTCACGCAAAAAGTCAGAGGGAATAGTTTTTAGAATAGCATTCATTACAATGTTTGATATATCTTTACCCCTGGGGCGGAGAAACGCATCTTTCTGTTCATTCTTCATTTATCCTTCTTTTCTCACTCACCTTTCTGTGTCTCCATCTCTTTCTATCTGCCTCTTTTCCTATCTCTCTATTTCTTTCCATTTCCGGAACCATTTTTCCAGGTATGCTTACTGACAAACATTACAACCTGTGTCACTCAGTATCCCGGTATATTTACTGACACACATTACAATCCGTGTCACGCAGTATCTGGGTATGTTCACTGAAAAACATGACAACCTGTGTCACTCAGCATCTGGGTCGGTTTGCTGAAAAACATTACATTCCGTGTCATTCAGTATCCGGGTATGTTTACTGACACACATTACAATCTGTGTCATTCAGTATCCGGGTATGTTTACTGACACACATTACAATCCGTGTCATTCAGTATCCGGGTATGTTTACTGACACACATTACAATCTGTGTCACTCAGTATCCGGGTATGTTGACTGACACACATTACAATCTGTGTCACTCAGTATCCGGGTATGTTTACTGACACACATTGCAATCTGAGTCACTGAGTATCTAACAATATGAAGCAATGAGTTATATTCCCGCTGTAATATCGCTTTGTCGGTTTGCTGATAAACGTTTAACTCGGGGCTTGTGCCCTTTAATGGTCACAAGCAGTATCAAACAGACAGAGCGTGTCTGGCCGCCCGGAGATGAGGAAAAGGCATCACTTTAGGAATCAAATGCTTCAAATCAAATGTTCGCCGGCGCTGAGAGAGGCAAAAAACAGAGAAAAATGCAGAAAGAAATAAAGCTAAGTAAAGATGCTATCAATATTTCTCTTCCTTGATGCTTCTCGACTCCTTCCCCAAGCCTCCAGCGCCGGTTAAAATTTCAGGGTAAATTAATGCCAGATTCGACCCAAAGAACGAGAGCAAAACAACCAAATTCTGCTGAAATTCGGAATTGAACCAGGGACTTTCAAATTTTCGCATTCTCAACTGAGCTATTTCGGCTCCATCCCAAGTTGGACTGTGTGGCGTTGCTTTGGAAAAAAAACATAAACCGGGTGGAATTGCCTCTCCCGCTCATTCCTTACTTCGGGGGAATGGGACCGACCAGATCTCGGAGCTCAGGTTATGTTAATGTTCTGCTGATGGTATCTTAATATTATCTTGTGTTTGGGCCACTTTTAACCAGGTTCTTGGACACATTCTTCCATCATCCCGTCTCCCACATCGCGCCTCTCTCTCATTCATTCTTTCCTCCATTCAATCCATCAGGGAGCGGGAATCAGAGTTCACCCTCAAACCCACTACACACAAACCCCCGGTCAATAATGTACACTCTTTATAAACACAAAATACAAATAGACCAGGGGAGACCTCACAGTGTTGGACACGGAACGAAATACACTTGTGTTTATAAATACAGAAAGCGGACACACCAGGGGAGAACTCAAAATTTTGGATGCGGAGTGAAAAATACTGAAGTGTTTATGAAAAGTTACAGAACACATTATGTGTGTAAAATTCTCCGTCTTTTTCTCGGCACTGATGGGCTGTGAACGGAGAGACGGGCCCAAAGCCTCTCTGATGGGCTGTGAAGGGAGAGACGGGCCCAAAGCCTCTCTGATGGGTGTGAAGGGAGAGACCGGCCCAAAGCCCCTCAAATCCGCACTGACCCCGAGCTGCGGGTGAAATGAAATAAAGTTCAATCTGCAGCAGCGAGCGGTTGGAGAGAGATGAAGGTCCAGAATCAAGGAGGACATTTTTGATACTGCCCTTGAATCTAGTTTATACAAAATACTCCTTGAACTCTCTGCCATGGGAATTTCGAACTGGGGATCGCTTGTGAAATCAGCCTAAAAATTAAAGCACAAACCACCCAAAGTGGGGCTCGAACCAACAACCCTGAGAACAGCTAACTCCGCACAGGCCTGGGACTGAGCCTGGGCGTTTCCTGCTTTGTGGGGCTCAGTACCATTCTGGGTGAGATCAGGTAACAGACCCCAGACCGGAAACTGTGCTTTTCCTGTCATGTGTGGAGCAGGTGAACGGCCTCTCCCCGATTTGACTGTGTCGATGAGTTTCAAGCTCAGACAGATAATTGAATCCCTTCCGACAGTCCCCACATTTCCACGGTTTCTCCGTGGTCCGGGTGTCCTTGTGTCTCTCCAGGTTGGACGATCAGTTGAAGCCTCGTCCACACACAGAACACGTGTACGGTTTCTCCCCGCTGTGAATGGTGCGGTGTTTTTTCAGGCTGTGCAACTGGTTAAAACTCTTTCCCCAGTCAGTGCACTGGAACACTCTCACTCGGGTGTGTGTGTCTCGGTGCTTTTCCACTCACACTGATGTTTTCAAATCCTCGCCTTCTCGTACCCTGTAAAAGGAGTTTACAAAAGTCATCACTGTAAATACAGGATAGAAATTCAGAACAGACTATTCTAGTTTCTATGGAACATTCTTTCCTCTCTTGTTCCCCAAAGCTGTAAATCCCCGTCCCACACACTCTCCCTCCTCCCTGTGCTGAAATCCAAACCCATCCCACCATCTCCAATATTTCTTCCCTCCACTCCCAGTTTTCTCCCTCCCTCTCCTCTGATTGGGTTCAGTTCCACACCCGCTGTGGGCAGAGTGAGAATAAAATAAATGAGGCACTGGGACCCTGAAGCCCCGCCCACTCTTTGTTCCCGATCACTGGGACCCTGAAGCCCCGCCCACTCTTTGTTCCCGATCACTGGGACCCTGAAGCCCCGCCCACTCTTTGTTCCCGATCACTGGGACCCTGAAGCCCCGCCCACTCTTTGTTCCCGATCACTGGGACTCTGAAGCCCCGCCCACTCTTTGTTCCCGGTCACTGGGACTCTGAAGCCCCGCCCACTCTTTGTTCCCGGTCACTGGGACCCTGAAGCCCCGCCCACTCTTTGTTCCCGGTCACTGGGACCCTGAAGCCCCGCCCACTCTTTGTTCCCGGTCACTGGGACCCTGAAGCCCCGCCCACTCTTTGTTCCCGGTCACTGGGACCCTGAAACCCCGCCCACTCTTTGTTCAAGGTCACTGGGACCCTGAAACCCCGCCCACTCTTTGTTCAAGGTCACTGGGACCCTGAAGCCCCGCCCACTCATTGTTCCCGGTCACTGGGACCCTGAAACCCCGCCCACTCTTTGTTCCCGATCACTGGGACCCTGAAGCCCCGCCCACTCTTTGTTCCCGGTCACTGGGACCCTGAAGCCCCGCCCACTCTTTGTTCCCGGTCACTGGGACCCTGAAGCCCCGCCCACTCTTTGTTCCCGGTCACTGGGACCCTGAAACCCCGCCCACTCTTTGTTCCCGATCACTGGGGCCCTGATGCCCCGCCCACTCTTTGTTCCCGGTCACTGGGACCCTGAAACCCCGCCCACTCTTTGTTCCCGATCACTGGGACCCTGAAGCCCCGCCCACTCTTTGTTCCCGATCACTGGGACCCTGAAACCCCGCCCACTCTTTGTTCCCGATCACTGGGACCCTGAAACCCCGCCCACTCTTTGTTCCCGATCACTGGGACCCTGAAACCCCGCCCACTCTTTGTTCCCGATCACTGGGACCCTGAAACCCCGCCCACTCTTTGTTCCCGATCACTGGGACCCTGAAACCCCGCCCACTCTTTGTTCCCGATCACTGGGACCCTGAAAACCCGCCCACTCTTTGTTCCCGGTCACTGGGACCCTGAAACCACGCCCACTCTTTGTTCCCGATCACTGGGACCCTGAAGCCCCGCCCACTCTTTGTTCCCGATCACTGGGACCCTGAAGCCCCGCCCACTCTTTGTTCCCGATCACTGGGACCCTGAAACCCCGCCCACTCTTTGTTCCCGATCACTGGGACCCTGAAGCCCCGCCCACCCCTTGTTCCCGATCACTGGGACCCTGAAGCCCCGCCCACTCTTTGTTCCCGATCACTGGGACCCTGAAACCCCGCCCACTCTTTGTTCCCGATCACTGGGACCCTGAAACCCCGCCCACTCTTTGTTCCCGGTCACTGGGACCCTGAAACCCCGCCCACTCTTTGTTCCCGATCACTGGGACCCTGAAACCCCGCCCACTCTTTGTTCCCGATCACTGGGACCCTGAAACCCCGCCCACTCTTTGTTCCCGGTCACTCGGACCCTGAAGCCCCGCCCACTCTTTGCACCTGGTCACTGGGACCCTAAAGCCCCGCCCACTCTTTGCACCTGGTCACTGGGACCCTGAAGCCCCGCCCTCTCTTCGTTCCTGGTAACTGGGATCCTGAAGCCCCGCCCACTCTTTGTTCCCCGTCACTGGGACCCTGAAGTCCCGCCCACTCTTTGTTCCCGGTCACTGGGACCCTGAAGCCGCGCCCATTCTTTGTTCACGGTCACTGGGACCCTGAAGCCCCGCCCACTCTTTGTTCCCTGTCACTGGGACCCTGAAGCCCCGCCCATTCTTTGTTCCCGGTCACTGGGACCCTGAAGCCCCGCCCACTCTTTGTTCCCGGTCACTGGGACCCTGAAGCCCCGCCCACTCTTTGTTCCCGGTCACTGGGACCCTGAAGCCCCGCCCACTCTTTGTTCACGGTCACTCGGACCCTGAAGCCCCGCCCACTCTTTGTTCCCGGTCACTGCGACACTGAAGCCCCGCCCACTGTTTGCACCTTACCAAGATGGCCGCGCATGCGCCATAATTCCACCATGACTTCCTCTCCCAAGATGGCGGCCGGGCGGCCGCCTGACGGGCCTGTCACCAAGATGCAAACACGGGGCCTTTTTACTCTTTTTTGTTGCCTCAAGCCGCCCCCGGGTGTTTGTGAAACTTCCCCGCCCACCCACAGATCCAATTCCTCCCCCGCCTCCGACTCGCCTGTTTCCACTCAGTGAATCTCTACCATTCGCACTGCGCATGCTCAGAGCACGGCCCGGTCCTGCCCCTGCGCACTGGTCTCCTGTCGTCATTGATAGGGCACATTCTGAACCGCGGGGGATTCTGGGGAAATACTCCGCCATTGCAAGCCGGAATTGGTGAACAGAAAATTAATTATTGACATCCCACCGAAGTTGGCGCCAGTGGGTCAACAAACAAAATAAATCAATAAATTAGACAGAAACCCGAGTGCTCGGGCCCTCCCCCGTGGTGCTAAGTTAACTTGACGCCACTTTTCAGTTGCTAATTCGCACCTCAGGCCCGCCCCGCCCAGTCTGGTTTAATTGCTAAATGTTCTCTAACTATTCAGACCTGTCATTCTCAGGGAAACTTAAAAGCTCACATTTTTTCTGTGTACTACCCGAGAGCCAGTTAATGGCATTAATAAGCTGGTAACAAATTGTATAAAGGTGGAAAGAGGAGAAAAATGCCACGAGCAATGCCTCAAAACACAAGGGACCACTTACACTGTGACACCAAATCCAGGGACCACTTACACTGGGACACCAAATCCAGGGACCACTTGCACTGGGACACCAAATCCAGGGACCACTTTCACTGGGACACCAAATCCGGGGACCAATTACACTGGGACACCAAATTAAGGGACCACTTGCACTGGGGCACCAAATCCGGGGACCAATTACACTGGGACACCAAATCCGGGCAACAATTGCACTGAGACTCCAAATCCAGGGAAAACGAAGATGGTGACATCCATTTGAATCCTTTTTTTGCACCTTCTCCAGTGCCTCTATATCCTTTTTATAATATGAAGAACAAAACTTTTCACAGTACACCAAGTGCAGTCTGATCAAGGTTCCATACAAGTTGAAGATAACTTCTCTGCTTTTCAATACTATGCTCCAGAAATGAACCCCAGTGCTTGGTTTGCTTTTTTGTGGCCTTTTCAACCTGCGTCACTACTTTTAGTGATTTGTGTAACTGTGCCCCGAGAACCCTTTGCTCTTCTAACCCCCTTTTAGACTTATTATCCATGCATTATGCGGCCTCCTTGATCTTGCTACCAAAATGCTCCACTTCACCCTCATCTTTTCAAAATTCCTTTGCCAATTACATCCCCATTCTGCAAGTTTATTAATGTCTTCATCAGTATTAATTATACCCACCCCGCCAATCTGGTGTCATCTGTAAATGTTTAAATTGTACATTCATTCCCGAGTCCAAATCGTTTATATAAATTGTGAACAGTGGTCCCAGCACCGATCATTGTGCAACACCACTTTCCACTTTTTACCAGTCTGAGTAGCTGTCAAGAGAAACTTCTTTACAGAGCGAGTTGTGAGATTGTGGAATTCACTTCCAAAGTTCTGTAGTGACAAGTGGTTCTCATGTTTTTTATCCAAAGCAGGCCTCAGCCCAGTCATTGACTCCAAATGTTGATGCAATGGTTCAAGCTAAGAGGTGCCAGGTATCGGGAGCAGCAGTAGCAGTAACTAAAATCTAAATGTAAGTAAGTACCAATATAGTTCATCTTCATCTATTTCTAGTTTAATAACTTTTGCTGAATGTGGCCCAGGCCAAGTGCCAGGATATCGGATCAGGCTTACCATCGAAAATGAGTTTGACACTCCTGAGATAGACAATGTGAACCAATTACACTCATCCACGAACCCAGCAACTTCTTCAAAAAACTCAAGCAAGTTTGAAAGACACAAACTTCTTTTCCAGAAGCCGCGTTGAGTATCTCGAATGGTCCCTTCTCTTTCCCCGTGATCATAAACAGCATCTCTTAGGATCCATTCAAGCATCTTCCCTCTGATCGAGGTCACACCGATGGGCCTGTCATTCCCCGGCTCTGACTTATCCCCTTTCTTGAAAATAGGAACTGCGTGAGCTACCTTACAATCTCAGGGGACAATCCCTGACTCCATTGAGCAGTTGAAGATACAGGCAAGGGGCTCACAGAGCACCCGTCCCATCTCTTTCAACACCCGTGGGTGGATATCATCTGGATCTGGAACACAAAGTATTTTGAGATTTCATATTTTATCCAAGATGAAATCACTTTCTATTTTAATATTTATGATGTTATTGTCGACAGCACATCCCACAGCTGGAATCCGAGCCTCATCCACAGGAGTGTAGGCTGATGCGAAATAGTCATTTAACAACTCTGCCATAGCCTGGGAATCTGTCCTGAACTGCCTTTCAGTGGCCCTAAAACCATCTTTAATGGTCTTCTGACTCCTGACGTAGCTGGAAAGGCGTTTGCTATTATTCCCACAATTGTGCACCATCTTCTTTTCCAAAGATCTCTGAGCTTCTCTAAGGGCTGCATGTGTCTCCCTTGATTGTGGGTGATATTTGTCCCAATTCTCCTGTAAACTGAATTCATCCTGATCCGATCTGGGTTAAATGTAAGACAGTTCTGGGAGTAAGGAATCATTTACCCCGAGACCCTCACTGACATGTAAAACCCCAGACGGTTCCTTAGTAAGGATTCCTCTGGTTCCTCGGCATATATTTGTCAGGATACTGAAACGCTGCTTTCTTACAGTCCACTCCTGGAGGCCCCACTCCCTGAGCCTGCAACCTTCAGCAGGGTCAGAGGTGGAGTTCCGCAGTGGGAGTGATCCCAGAGTAACTGTCGGGATCGCCCCCACCCTGTGGATGGTCAGGGTTGTGTATTTTTAGTGATCCTGGTGTCTAACACGCACACATCAATAAAACCATGAATTCTGGAAACACACTGCAGGTCCTTCTTTATCTGGAGATCGAATGACTGTTGTATAATTGTACCAGCAGTTAACAGGCTCCTGTGAACTCCTCCCTCTGCTATTTTAATGCAGACTTTAACTCATTTATTTTTAACGGGTATATTTTAAATGAGTTAACGCCTGCCTTAAATGGTAGACTCAGGACTGTCACTCAAACAGTTTAAATCTCCATAGAATAATTACCACAGTCATTTTTAGACTGGATGCCGCACGGTGACTTTGCTATCAGAGAAGAGAGACGAGAAAGACCAAAGTGCCGTTTGCCCTTCTCAGTGTGGCCCTGAAGGACTGTATCCAGGCTGAAGTTCTGTTCCCACCGGACGAACCTCCCCCTAGATTGTCCTTTCTGAGCTCCAGTCAGGTGAGGCTAAACACTCAGGTGGGAAAGACCAAAATCGACAACAAGGGTTTAAAATAAAGTGGATTTAATAAACAGATATCCAGAATATTAAACTCCAGCCCAGTGATAGGGGTTATTGACATCAGCAGAAACAAATCCCAACTGTCAGAATGAACATGGTTCAGTCCTGGATGGGATTAACAGCAGAATCCAACCCCTGCAGTCATATGTGAACTCGCTGGTGTCTCAGCATGTGTGATGACTGAGTGAATCCCTTCCAGCACATGGAGCAGGTGAACAGTCTCTCCCCAATGGGTGCGAGTTGATGTGTCAGCAGTTCATTTCTGCTTTTAAAGCTCTTCTCACAGTCAGTGAATTAAAAGGTCACTCAATAGTGTGAACAAGTTGATGTCTCAGAAGGTGGGATGAATGAGTGAATCCCTTCCCACACACGGAGCAGGTGAACAGTCTCTCCCCAGTGTGCGTGTGTTGGTGTTTCAGCAGATCATTTGTGCTTTTAAAACACTTCTCACAGTCAGAACATTTAAAGGTCTCTCCCCAGGGTGAGTACGTTGGTGTGTCAGCAGGTGGGATGACCGAGTGAATCTCTTCTTACACACGGAGCAGATGAACGGCCTCTCCCCAGTGTGAGTGCGGTGGTGTCTCAGCAGTTCGTTTCTGCTTTTAAACCTCTTCTCACAGTCAGAACATTTAAAAGGTCTCTCATCAGAGTGAACTCGCTGGTGTGTCAGAAGGTGGGATGACCGAGTGAATCTCTTCCCACACACGGAGCAGATGAACGGCCTCTCCCCGGTGTGAGTGCGTTGGTGTCTCAGCAGTTCGTTTCTGCTTTTAAACCTCTTCTCACAGTCAGAACATTTAAAAGGTCTCTCATCAGAGTGAACTCGTTGGTGTGACAGAAGATGGGATGACCGAGTGAATCTCTTCTCACACACGGAGCAGCAGAATGGTCTCTCCCCAGTGTGAGTGCGTCGATGTCTCAGCAGTTCGTTTCTGCTTTTAAAGCTTTTCTCACAGTCAGAACATTTAAAAGGTCTCTCATCAGAGTGAACTCGCTGGTGTGTCAGCAGGGTGGATGACCGAGTGAATCTCTTCCCAAACACGGAGCAGGTGAACGGCCTCTCCCCAGTGTGAGTACATTGGTGTGTCAGCAGATTAACTTTGCTTTTAAACCTCTTCTCACAGTCAGAACATTTAAAAGGTCTCTCCCCAGTGTGAACCCGCTGATGTCTCAGTCGGTGGGATGACCGAGTGAATCCCTTCCCACACACGGAGCAGGTGAACGGCCTCTCCCCAGTGTGAGCTCGCTGGTGTGACAGAAGGTGGGATGACCGAGTGAATCTCTTCTTACACACGGAGCGGGTGAACGGCCTCTCCCCAGTGTGAGTGCGTCGATGTCTCAGCAGTTCGTTTCTGCTTTTAAAGCTTTTCTTACAGTCACAACATTTAAATGGTCTCTCTTCAGAGTGAACTCGCTGGTGTGTCAGCAGGGTGGATGACTGAGTGAATCTCTTCTTACACTGAGAGCGGGTGAACGGCCTCTCCCCAGTGTGAGTGCGTCGATGTGTCAGCAATTCGTTTCTGATTTTAAATCTCTTCCCAGAGTCAGAACATTTAAAAGGCCTCTCCCCAGTGTGAAATCGCTGGTGCGACAGCAGTTCAGATGAAATAGTGAATCCCTTCCCGCACACAGAGCAGGTGAACGGCCTCTCCCCAGTGTGAGCGCGTTGGTGTGTCAGCAGATTCCTTTTGCTTTTAAACCTCTTCCCACAGTCAGAACATTTAAAAGGTCTCTCATCAGTGTGAACTCGCTGGTGTGACAGAAGGTGGGATAACTGAGTGAATCTCTTCTGACACACGGAGCAGGAGAACGGCCTCTCCCCAGTGTGAACTCGCTGGTGTGTCACCAGTTCAATTCTGCGTTTAAATCTCTTTTCACAGTCAGAGCATTTAAAAGGTCTCTCAACGGAGTGAACTCGCTGGTGTGACAGAAGGTGGGATGACTGAGTGAATCTCTTCTTACACACGGAGCAGGAGAACGGCCTCCCCCCAGTGTGAACTCGCTGGTGTATCAGCAGGTGGGATGACTGAGTGAATCTCTTCTTACACACGGAGCAGGAGAACGGCCTCTCCCCAGTGTGAACTCGCTGGTGTGTCACCAGTTCAATTCTGCGTTTAAATCTCTTCTCACAGTCAGAGCATTTAAAAGGTCTCTCAACAGAGTGAACTCGCTGGTGTGACAGAAGGTTGCATAACTGAGTGAATCCCTTCTTACATACGGAGCAGGTGAACGGCCTCTCCCCTGTGTGAACTCGCTGGTGTGTCAGAAGGTTGGATGACCGAGTGAATCCCTTCCCACACACGGTGCAGATGTACGGTCTCTCCCCAGTGTGAACTCGCTGGTGTATCAGGAGGCTGTATGACTGAGTGAATCCCTTCCCACACATGGAGCAGGTGAACGGCCTCTCCCCGGTGTGTTTGCGTCGATGAATTTCCAGCTCTGACGGGTAATTGAATCCCTTCCCACAGTCCCCACATTTCCACGGTTTCTCCGTGGTCCGGGTGTCCTTGTGTCTCTCCAGGTTGGACGATCAGTTGAAGCCTCGTCCACACACAGAACACGTGGACGGTTTCTCCCCGCTGTGAATGGTGTGATGTTTTTTCAGGCTATGTAACTGGTTAAAGCTCTTTCCACAGTCAGTGCACTGGAACACTCTCACTCGGGTGTTTGAAATCTTCTCCCAGAGACAGAACAGACGAACATTTCTCCTTCCACATTCAAAGGCCGATGATATTCAGGTCCTGATGATGCGAATGACTCTGTCAGATCTTAACATGAAGAGGTTTAAAAGTCATCACTGTAAATACAGGATCGAAATTCAGAACAGGCTATGTTAGTGTCCACAGAACATGCTTTCCTCTCTTGTTCCCTCAAAGCTGCAAATCCCCCATCCCGCGCACTCTCCTTCCTCCCTGTGCTGAAATCCAAACCCATCGCATCATCTTTCAGTGGTCCTAAACCATGAGTGAAAGGGTGAGAGAGTGAATGTGAGAGAGTGAATGTGAGAGGGTGAATGTGAGAGGGTGAATGTGAGAGGGTGAATGCGAGAGGGTGAATGCGAGAGGGTGAATGTGAGAGAGCGAATGCGAGAGAGGGAATGCGAGAGAGGGAATGCGAGAGGGTGAATGCGAGAGGGTGAAAGCGAGAGGGTGAATGCGAGAGAGTGAATGCGAGAGAGGGAATGAGAGAGGGTGAATGTGAGAGGGCGAATGCGAGAGGGTGAATGCGAGAGGGTGAATGCGAGAGGGTGAATGCGAGAGAGTGAATGCGAGAGGGTGAATGCGAGAGGGTGAATGTGAGGGAGCGAATGTGAGAGAGCGAATGTGAGAGGGCGAATGCGAGAGAGTGAATGTGAGAGGGCGAATGTGAGAGGGCGAATGTGAGAGGGGGAATGTGAGAGGGGGAATGTGAGAGGGTGAATGTGAGAGGGTGAATGTGAGAGGGTGAATGCGAGAGGGTGAATGCGAGAGAGTGAATGCGAGAGAGCGAAAGCGAGAGAGCGAAAGCGAGAGAGCGAAAGTGGGAGAGCGAAAGTGAGAGAGCGAAAGTGGGAGAGCGAAAGTGAGAGAGAGAATGTGAGAGAGCGAAAGTGAGAGAGTGAAAGTGAGAGAGCGAAAGTGAGAGGGTGAATGTGAGAGAGTGAATGTGAGAGAGTGAATGTGAGAGGGTGAATGTGCGAGAGGGTGAAAATGCAAGAGGGTGAATGTGAGAGAGTGAATGTGAGAGAGGGAATGCGAGAGGGCAAAAGTGAGAGAGCGAAAGTGAGAGAGCGAAAGTGAGAGGGCGAAAGTGAGAGGGTGAATGTGAGAGAGTGAATGTGAGAGAGTGAATGTGAGAGGGTGAATGTGCGAGAGCGAAAGTGAGAGAGCGAAAGTGAGAGAGCGAATGTGAGAGAGCGAATGTGAGAGGGCGAATGCGGGAGAGCGAATGTGAGAGGGCGAATGTGAGAGGGCGAATGTGAGAGAGCGAATGTGAGAGGGTGAAAATGCGAGAGGGCGAATGGGAGAGGGCGAATGTGAGAGGGTGAATGTGAGAGGGTGAATGTGAGAGGGTGAATGCGAGAGAGTGAATGCGAGAGGGCGAATGTGAGAGAGCGAATGTGAGAGGGTGAATGTGAGAGGGTGAATGCGAGAGAGTGAATGTGAGAGAGCGAATGTGAGAGAGCGAAAGTGGGAGGGCGAATGTGAGAGGGCGAATGTGAGAGGGCGAATGTGAGAAGGCGAATGTGAGAGGGTGAAAATGCGAGAGAGTGAATGTGAGAGGGCGAATGGGAGAGGGTGAATGGGAGAGGGTGAATGGGAGAGGGTGAATGGGAGAGGGTGAATGTGAGAGGGTGAATGTGAGAGGGTGAATGTGAGAGGGCGAATGTGAGAGGGTGAATGTGAGAGGGCGAATGTGAGAGAGTGAATGTGAGAGGGTGAATGTGAGAGGGCGAATGTGAGAGAGCGAATGTGAGAGGGTGAAAATGCGAGAGAGTGAATGTGAGAGGGCGAATGTGAGAGGGCGAATGTGAGAGGGTGAATGAGAGGGCGAATGTGAGAGGGCGAATGCGAGAGGGCGAATGTGAGAGAGTGAATGTGAGAGGGTGAAAATGCGAGAGAGTGAATGTGAGAGGGCGAATGGGAGAGGGCGAATGGGAGAGGGTGAATGTGAGAGGGTGAATGTGAGAGGGTGAATGTGAGAGGGTGAATGTGAGAGGGCGAATGTGAGAGGGCGAATGTGAGAGAGTGAATGTGAGAGAGTGAATGTGAGAGGGCGAATGTGAGAGAGCGAATGTGAGAGGGTGAAAATGCGAGAGTGTGAATGTGAGAGGGCGAATGTGAGAGGGCGAATGTGAGAGGGTGAATGTGAGAGGGCGAATGTGAGAGAGCGAATGCGAGAGGGCGAATGTGAGAGAGTGAATGTGAGAGAGTGAATGTGAGAGAGTGAATGTGAGAGGGTGAAAATGCGAGAGGGCGAATGGGAGAGGGCGAATGTGAGAGGGCGAATGTGAGAGGGTGAATGTGAGAGGGTGAATGCGAGAGAGTGAATGCGAGAGGGCGAATGCGAGAGAGCGAATGTGAGAGGGTGAATGTGAGAGGGTGAATGCGAGAGAGTGAATGTGAGAGAGCGAATGTGAGAGAGCGAAAGTGGGAGGGCGAATGTGAGAGGGCGAATGTGAGAGGGCGAATGTGAGAGGGCGAATGTGAGAGAGCGAATGTGAGAGGGTGAAAATGCGAGAGAGTGAATGTGAGAGGGCGAATGGGAGAGGGTGAATGTGAGAGGGTGAATGTGAGAGGGTGAATGTGAGAGAGTGAATGTGAGAGAGTGAATGTGAGAGAGTGAATGTGAGAGAGCGAATGTGAGAGGGTGAATGTGAGAGGGTGAATGTGAGAGGGTGAATGTGAGAGGGTGAATGTGAGAGGGCGAATGTGAGAGGGTGAATGTGAGAGGGCGAATGTGAGAGAGTGAATGTGAGAGGGTGAATGTGAGAGAGTGAATGTGAGAGGGTGAATGTGAGAGAGTGAATGTGAGAGGGCGAATGTGAGAGAGCGAATGTGAGAGGGTGAAAATGCGAGAGAGTGAATGTGAGAGGGCGAATGTGAGAGGGCGAATGTGAGAGGGTGAATGTGAGAGGGCGAATGTGAGAGAGCGAATGCGAGAGGGCGAATGTGAGAGGGTGAATGTGAGAGGGCGAATGTGAGAGAGTGAATGTGAGAGGGTGAATGTGAGAGGGCGAATGTGAGAGGGCGAATGTGAGAGGGTGAATGTGAGAGGGCGAATGCGAGAGAGCGAATGCGAGAGGGCGAATGCGAGAGGGCGAATGCGAGAGGGCGAATGCGAGAGGGCGAATGCGAGAGGGCGAATGCGAGAGGGCGAATGCGAGAGGGTGAATGCGAGAGGGTGAATGTGAGAGAGTGAATGTGAGAGGGTGAATGTGAGAGGGTGAATGTGAGAGGGCGAATGCGAGAGAGTGAATGCGAGAGGGTGAATGTGAGAGAGTGAATGTGAGAGAGTGAATGTGAGAGAGTGAATGTGAGAGGGTGAATGTGAGAGGGTGAAAATGCGAGAGGGTGAATGTGAGAGAGCGAATGTGAGAGGGCGAATGTGAGAGGGCGAATGTGAGAGCGTGAATGTGAGAGGGTGAATGTCAGATGGCGAATGTGAGAGAGCGAATGTGAGAGGGTGAATGTGAGGGAGGGAATGTCAGAGGGCGAATGTGAGAGAGCGAATGCGAGAGGGCGAATGTGAGAGGGTGAATGTGAGAGGGTGAATGCGAGAGAGCGAATGTGAGAGAGCGAATGTGAGAGAGCGAAAGTGGGAGGCCGAATGTGAGAGGGTGAATGTGACAGAGGGAATGTCAGAGGGTGAATGTGAGAGGGCGAATGCGAGAGGGTGAATGTGAGAGGGTGAATGCGAGAGAGCGAATGTGAGAGAGCGAATGTGAGAGAGCGAAAGTGGGAGGGCGAATGTGAGAGGGCGAATGTGAGAGGGCGAATGTGAGAGGGTGAAAATGCGAGAGAGTGAATGTGAGAGGGCGAATGTGAGAGGGTGAATGTGAGAGGGCGAATGTGAGAGAGCGAATGTGAGAGGGTGAAAATGCGAGAGAGTGAATGTGAGAGGGCGAATGGGAGAGGGTGAATGTGAGAGGGTGAATGTGAGAGGGTGAATGTGAGAGAGCGAATGTGAGAGAGCGAATGTGAGAGGGTGAAAATGCGAGAGAGTGAATGTGAGAGGGCGAATGTGAGAGAGCGAATGCGAGAGGGCGAATGCGAGAGGGCGAATGCGAGAGGGCGAATGCGAGAGGGCGAATGTGAGAGGGCGAATGTGAGAGAGCGAATGCGAGAGAGGGAATGCGAGAGAGGGAATGTGAGAGAGCGAATGTGAGAGGGTGAATGTGAGAGGGCGAATGCGAGAGGGCGAATGCGAGAGGGCGAATGCGAGAGGGCGAATGTGAGAGAGCGAATGTGAGAGAGCGAATGCGAGAGAGCGAATGTGAGAGGGTGAATGTGAGAGAGTGAATGTGAGAGGGCGAATGTGAGAGAGCGAATGTGAGAGGGTGAAAATGCGAGAGAGTGAATGTGAGAGGGCGAATGTGAGAGGGCGAATGTGAGAGGGTGAATGTGAGAGGGCGAATGCGAGAGGGCGAATGCGAGAGGGCGAATGCGAGAGAGCGAATGCGAGAGGGCGAATGCGAGAGGGCGAATGCGAGAGGGCGAATGCGAGAGGGCGAATGTGAGAGAGTGAATGTGAGAGGGCGAATGCGAGAGAGCGAATGCGAGAGGGCGAATGTGAGAGAGTGAATGTGAGAGGGTGAATGTGAGAGGGTGAATGTGAGAGAGTGAATGTGAGAGGGTGAATGTGAGAGGGTGAATGTGAGAGGGCGAATGTGAGAGGGCGAATGCGAGAGAGTGAATGTGAGAGGGTGAATGTGAGAGAGTGAATGTGAGAGGGTGAATGTGAGAGAGTGAATGTGAGAGGGTGAAAATGCGAGAGGGTGAATGTGAGAGAGCGAATGTGAGAGGGTGAATGTGAGAGAGGGAATGTGAGAGGGTGAAAATGCGAGAGGGTGAATGTGAGAGAGCGAATGTGAGAGGGCGAATGTGAAAGGGCGAATGTGAGAGGGTGAATGTGAGAGAGGGAATGTGAGAGGGCGAATGTGAGAGCGTGAATGTGAGAGGGTGAATGTGAGAGGGCGAATGTGAGAGCGTGAATGTGAGAGGGTGAATGTCAGAGGGCGAATGTGAGAGGGCGAATGTGAGAGGGTGAATGTGAGAGGGTGAATGTGAGAGGGTGAATGTGAGAGGGTGAATGTGAGAGGGTGAATGTGAGAGAGGGAATGAGAGAGTGAATGTGAGAGAGTGAATGTGAGAGAGTGAATGTGAGAGGGTGAATGTGAGAGGGTGAATGTGAGAGGGCGAATGTGAGAGGGCGAATGTGAGAGAGCGAATGTGAGAGAGTGAATGTGAGAGGGTGAATGTGGGAGGGTGAATGTGAGAGAGTGAATGTGAGAGAGTGAATGTCAGAGGGTGAATGCGAGAGGGGGAATGCGAGAGGGCGAATGCGAGAGGGCGAATGCGAGAGGGCGAATGCGAGGGAGCGAATGCGAGAGGGCGAATGCGAGAGAGCAAATGCGAGAGGGTGAATGTGAGAGGGCGAATGTGAGCGGGCGAATGCGAGAGAGGGAATGAGAGAGTGAATGTGAGAGGGTGAATGTGAGAGAGTGAATGTGAGAGAGTGAATGTGAGAGGGTGAATGTGAGAGGGCGAATGTGAGAGGGCGAATGCGAGAGAGGGAATGCGAGAGAGGGAATGAGAGAGTGAATGTGAGAGAGTGAATGTGAGAGAGTGAATGTGAGAGAGTGAATGTGAGAGAGTGAATGTGAGAGAGTGAATGTGAGAGAGTGAATGTGAGAGAGTGAATGTCAGAGGGTGAATGTCAGAGGGTGAATACGAGAGGGGGAATGCGAGAGAGTGAATGTGAGAGGGCGAATGTGAGAGGGCGAATGCGAGAGGGCGAATGCGAGAGAGCGAATGCGAGAGAGCGAATGCGAGAGGGCGAATGCGAGAGAGTGAATGCGAGAGAGTGAATGCGAGAGAGGGAATGCGAGAGAGGGAATGCGAGAGAGGGAATGCGAGAGAGTGAATGCGAGAGGGCGAATGCGAGAGGGCGAATGCGAGAGAGCGAATGCGAGAGAGGGAATGCGAGAGAGGGAATGCGACAGAGTGAATGCGAGAGGGTGAATGCGAGAGGGTGAATGCGAGAGGGTGAATGCGAGAGGGTGAATGCGAGAGGGTGAATGCGAGAGGGCGAATGCGAGAGAGGGAATGCGAGAGAGTCAATGTGAGAGGGTGAATGCGAGAGGGTGAATGCGAGAGGGTGAATGCGAGAGGGTGAATGCGAGAGGGTGAATGCGAGAGAGCGAATGTGAGAGGGCGAATGTGAGAGAGGGAATGTGAGAGAGTCAATGTGAGAGGGCGAATGTGAGAGGGCGAATGTGAGAGGGCGAATGTGAGAGAGGGAATGTGAGAGAGCGAATGCTGAGAATCCCAACGTGGTCAGTTTTCGGTAAAATATTAAGATGCCTACGTGGCAAAGAAGCAGAATGTAAAATGGTTAGAAAGGGTTAATTAGTTAGTAACTGAGATTGGTACAGGTGGCCTGGCCTCCTGCTGGGCCATATGTTTGCGTAGTCAGCAGGTTTGCATGGTCTTAGCAATGTCGAGTGTTTGATGTGATTCAAGGACTGGTCTGAATGTCTCCATGTTTATGGCAGATCAATATAGGTAACGAGCTTAGCCAAAGTTGAAAGACATTCCAGGTTGGGAGATAAGGAACAGAAGGAACAGGGAAGAACATTCCAAGTTGGAAGGTGAGGAAGTATACCCTTTGATGTCTAACAGCAACATGGTCAGCACATGGACGATTTATGATTGGCCGGAAATAATGTAACCTCGCATGGCAACCTGTGCCCGGCTTATGATTGGTGTTGACCCTCGTTAAGTATGTTCCAACCCCTATTGATTGTATAAAAACGTGTGGATTTCTGTATGTTTTTGTTCTTGCTCTGCCAGCATAGAGGGACTCTATCAGGAGTCCAAATCAATGCTGCAGACTAAGAACCCTGCTATTAAAGTTGTGCTGAACTTTAAAATGTATTCGACTTCAGTTTATACTGAACCAGACTGAGGGGAAAGAATCCGGATCGTCAATGCGAGAGGGCGAATGTGAGAGGGTGAATGTGAGAGGGCGAATGTGAGAGGGCGAATGTGAGAGAGCGAATGTGAGAGGGCGAATGTGAGAGAGCGAATGCGATTGGGTGAATGTGAGAGAGTGAATGTGAGAGAGCGAATGTGAGAGGGCGAATGTGAGAGGGCGATTGTGAGAGGGCGAATGTGAGAGCGCGAATGTGAGAGAGCGAATGTGAGAGGGCGAATGTGAGAGGGCGAATGTGAGAGGGCGAATGTGAGAGAGGGAATGTGAGAGTGAATGTGAGAGAGTGAATGTGAGAGGGCGAATGTGAGAGGGCGAATGTGAGAGGGCGAATGTGAGAGGGCGAATGTGAGAGGGCGAATGCGAGAGCGTGAATGCGAGAGGGTGAATGCGAGAGGGTGAATGCGAGTGAGTGAATGCGAGAGGGTGAATGCGAGAGGGTGAATGCGAGAGGGTGAATGCGAGAGGGTGAATGCGAGAGGGTGAATGCGAGAGGGTGAATGCGAGAGGGTGAATGCGAGAGGGTGAATGCGAGAGCGTGAATGCGAGAGAGCGAATGTGAGAGGGCGAATGCGAGAGGGTGAATGTGAGAGAGTGAATGAGAGAGAGTGAATGTGAGAGAGTGAATGTGAGAGTGAATGTGAGAGGGTGAATCTGAGAGGGCGAATGTGAGAGAGTGAATGTGAGAGGGTGAATGTGAGAGAGTGAATGTGAGAGGGTGAATGTGAGAGGGCGAATGCGAGAGGGCGAATGCGAGAGAGCGAATGCGAGAGAGGGAATGCGAGAGGGTGAATGTGAGAGAGGGAATGCGAGAGAGGGTGAATGTGAGAGAGTGAAGGTGAGAGAGTGAAGGTGAGAGGGTGAATGTGAGAGAGTGAATGTGAGGGAGTGAATGTGAGAGGGTGAATGTGAGAGGGCGAATGTGAGAGAGCGAATGTGAGAGAGCGAATGTGAGAGGGCGAATGTGAGAGGGCGAATGCGAGAGGGCGAATGCGAGAGGGCGAATGCGAGAGGGCGAATGCGAGAGAGGGAATGCGAGAGAGGGTGAATGTGAGAGAGTGAAGGTGAGAGAGTGAAGGTGAGAGAGTGAAGGTGAGAGAGTGAATGTGAGAGAGTGAATGTGAGAGGGTGAATCTGAGAGGCCGAATGCGAGAGAGGGAATGCGAGAGAGGGAATGCGAGAGGGTGACTCTGAGAGGGTGACTGTGAGAGGGTGACTGTGAGAGAGTGACTGTGAGAGAGCAAATGTGAGAGGGTGAATGTGAGAGGGTGAATGTGAGAGAGTGAATGTGAGAGAGTGAATGTGAGAGAGTGAATGTGAGAGAGTGAATGTGAGAGGGTGAATGTGAGAGAGTGAATGAGAGAGGGTGAATGTGAGAGAGTGAATGAGAGAGAGTGAATGTGAGAGAGTGAATGTGAGAGTGAATGTGAGAGGGTGAATCTGAGAGGGCGAATGCGAGAGAGCGAATGCGAGAGGGTGACTCTGAGAGAGTGACTGTGAGAGAGTGAATGTGAGAGAGCGAATGTGAGAGGGTGAATGTGAGAGGGTGAATGTGAGAGGGTGAATGTGAGAGGGTGAATGTGAGAGGGTGAATGTGAGAGGGTGAATGTGAGAGGGTGAATGCGAGAGGGTGAATCTGAGAGGGTGAATCTGAGAGGGTGAATGTGAGAGGGTGAATCTGAGAGGGTGAATGCGAGAGAGGGAATGCGAGAGAGGGAATGCGAGAGAGCGAATGCGAGAGAGCGAATGCGAGAGGGTGACTGTGAGAGAGTGAATGTGAGAGAGCGAATGTGAGAGAGCGAATGTGAGAGAGCGAATGTGAGAGGGTGAATGCGAGAGGGTGAATGCGAGAGAGCGAATGCGAGAGGGTGACTGTGAGAGAGTGAATGTGAGAGAGCGAATGTGAGAGAGCGAATGTGAGAGGGTGAACCTGAGAGGGCGAATGCGAGAGGGTGAATGTGAGAGGGTGAATGCGAGAGGGTGAATGCGAGAGGGTGACTCTGCGAGGGTGACTGTGAGAGAGCGAATGTGAGAGAGCGAATGTGAGAGGGCGAATGTGAGAGGGTGAATGTGAGAGAGTGAATGTGAGAGGGTGAATGTGAGAGGGCGAATGCGAGAGAGGGAATGCGAGAGAGCGAATGCGAGAGGGTGACTCTGCGAGGGTGACTGTGAGAGAGCGAATGTGAGAGAGCGAATGTGAGAGGGCGAATGTGAGAGGGTGAATGTGAGAGAGTGAATGTGAGAGGGTGAATGTGAGAGAGTGAATGTGAGAGGGTGAATGTGAGAGAGTGAATGTGAGAGAGTGAATGCGAGAGAGGGAATGCGAGAGAGGGAATGCGAGAGAGGGAATGCGAGAGAGGGAATGCGAGAGAGGGAATGCGAGAGAGCGAATGCGAGAGAGCGAATGCGAGAGGGTGAATGTGAGAGGGTGAATGTGAGAGGGTGAATGTGAGAGAGTGAATGTGAGAGCGTGAATGTGAGAGGGTGACTGTGAGAGAGCGAATGTGAGAGGGTGACTGTGAGAGAGCGAATGTGAGAGAGCAAATGTAAGAGGGTGAATGTGAGAGGGTGAATGTGAGAGGGTGAATGTGAGAGGGTGAATGTGAGAGGGTGAATGTGAGAGAGTGAATGTGAGAGCGTGAATGTGAGAGCGTGAATGTGAGAGGGTGACTGTGAGAGAGCGAATGTGAGAGAGCGAATGTAAGAGGGTGAATGTGAGAGGGTGAATGTGAGAGGGTGAATGTGAGAGAGTGAATGTGAGAGAGTGAATGTGAGAGAGTGAATGTGAGAGGGTGAATGTGAGAGAGTGAATGTGAGAGAGTGAATGTGAGAGAGTGAATGTGAGAGGGTGACTGTGAGAGGGTGAATGTGAGAGAGTGAATGTGAGAGGGCGAATGTGAGAGAGTGAATGTGAGAGAGTGAATGTGAGAGGGTGAATGTGAGAGAGTGAATGTGAGAGGGCGAATGTGAGAGGGCGAATGCGAGAGAGGGAATGCGAGAGGGCGAATGCGAGAGGGCGAATGCGAGAGAGGGAGTGCGAGAGGGTGAATGTGAGAGAGGGAATGCGAGAGAGGGTGAATGTGAGAGAGTGAATGTGAGAGAGTGAATGTGAGAGAGTGAATGTGAGAGGGTGAATGTGAGAGAGTGAATGTGAGAGAGTGAATGTGAGAGAGTGAATGTGAGAGGGTGACTGTGAGAGGGTGAATGTGAGAGAGTGAATGTGAGAGAGTGAATGTGAGAGGGTGAATGTGAGAGAGTGAATGTGAGAGAGTGAATGTGAGAGAGTGAATGTGAGAGGGTGAATGTGAGAGGGCGAATGTGAGAGGGCGAATGTGAGAGGGCGAATGTGAGAGGGCGAATGTGAGAGGGCGAATGTGAGAGGGCGAATGTGAGAGAGAGAATGAGAGAGGACGAATGAGAGAATGAATGTGAGAGAGTGAATGTGAGAGGGTGAATGTGAGAGGGTGAATGTGAGAGGGCGAATGTGAGAGGGCGAATGTGAGAGGGCGAATGTGAGAGGGCGAATGTGAGAGGGCGAATGTGAGAGGGGGAAAGTGAGAGGGCGAATGTGAGAGGGTGAATGTGAGAGGGTGAATGTGAGAGGGCGAATGTGAGAGGGCGAATGTGAGAGGGCGAATGTGAGAGGGCGAATGTGAGAGGGCGAATGTGAGAGGGCGAATGTGAGAGGGCGAATGTGAGAGGGCGAATGTGAGAGAGTGAATGTGAGAGGGTGAATGTGAGAGAGTGAATGTGAGAGGGTGAATGTGAGAGGGTGAATGTGAGAGAGTGAATGTGAGAGGGCGAATGTGAGAGAGTGAATGTGAGAGGGTGAATGTGAGAGGGTGAATGTGAGAGAGTGAATGTGAGAGTGTGAATGTGAGAGAGTGAATGTGAGAGCGTGAATGTGAGAGCGTGAATGTGAGAGGGTGAATGTGAGAGGGCGAATGTGAGAGAGTGAATGTGAGAGGGAGAATGTGAGAGGGCGAATGTGAGAGAGCGAATGTGAGAGGGAGAATGTGAGAGGGCGAATGTGAGAGGGCGAATGTGAGAGGGAGAATGTGAGAGGGCGAATGTGAGAGAGCGAATGTGAGAGGGAGAATGTGAGAGGGCGAATGTGAGAGGGCGAATGTGAGAGGGCGAATGTGAGAGGGCGAATGTGAGAGGGTGAATGTGAGAGGGCGAATGTGAGAGGGCGAATGTGAGAGGGCGAATGTGAGAGGGCGAATGTGAGAGGGCGAATGTGAGAGGGCGAATGTGAGAGGGCGAATGTGAGAGGGCGAATGTGAGAGGGCGAATGTGAGAGGGCGAATGTGAGAGGGCGAATGTGAGAGAGCGAATGTGAGAGAGCGAATGTGAGAGGGTGAATGTGAGAGAGTGAATGTGAGAGGGTGAATGTGAGAGGGCGAATGTGAGAGGGCGAATGTGAGAGGGCGAATGTGAGAGGGTGAATGTGAGAGGGTGAATGTGAGAGGGCGAATGGGAGAGAGGGAATGTGAGAGGGTGAATGTGAGAGGGCGAATGTGAGAGGGCGAATGTGAGAGGGTGAATGTGAGAGAGCGAATGTGAGAGGGTGAATGTGAGAGGGTGAATGTGAGAGGGTGAATGTGAGAGCGTGAATGTGAGAGCGTGAATGTGAGAGGGTGAATGTGAGAGGGTGAATGTGAGAGGGTGAATGTGAGAGGACGAATGAGAGAGTGAATGTGAGAGGGTGAATGTGAGAGGGTGAATGTGAGAGGACGAATGAGAGAGTGAATGTGAGAGGGTGAATGTGAGAGGGTGAATGTGAGAGGGTGAATGTGAGAGGGTGAATGTGAGAGGACGAATGAGAGGGTGAATGTGAGAGGGTGAACGTGAGAGGGGGAATGTGAGAGGACGAATGAGAGAGTGAATGTGAGAGGGTGAATGTGAGAGGGTGAATGTGAGAGGGTGAATGTGAGAGGGGGAATGTGAGAGGACGAATGTGAGGGTGAATGTGAGAGGGTGAACGTGAGAGGGGGAATGTGAGAGGACGAATGTGAGAGGACGAATGAGAGGGTGAATGTGAGAGGACGAATGAGAGGGTGAATGTGAGAGGGTGAACGTGAGAGGGGGAATGTGAGAGGACGAATGTGAGAGGACGAATGAGAGGGTGAATGTGAGAGGGTGAACGTGAGAGGGGGAATGTGAGAGGACGAATGTGAGAGGACGAATGAGAGGGTGAATGTGAGAGGGTGAACGTGAGAGGGCGAATGTGAGAGGGCGAATGTGAGAGGGCGAATGTGAGAGGGCGAATGGGAGAGGGCGAATGGGAGAGGGCGAATGTGAGAGGGCGAATGCGAGAGAGGGAATGCGAGAGAGGGAATGCGAGAGAGGGAATGCGAGAGAGGGAATGCGAGAGAGGGAATGCGAGAGAGGGAATGCGAGAGGGCGAATGCGAGAGGGCGAATGCGAGAGAGGGAATGCGAGAGGGCGAATGCGAGAGGGCCAATGCGAGAGGGCGAATGCGAGAGGGCGAATGCGAGAGGGCGAATGCGAGAGGGCGAATGCGAGAGGGCGAATGCGAGAGAGCGAATGCGAGAGAGTGAATGCGAGAGGTTGAATGCGAGAGAGTGAATGCGAGAGGGTGAATGCGAGAGGGTGAATGCGAGAGGGTGAATGCGAGAGGGTGAATGCGAGAGAGTGAATGCGGGAGGGTGAATGCGAGAGGTTGAATGCGAGAGAGTGAATGCGAGAGAGTGAATGCGAGAGGGTGAATGGGAGAGGGTGAATGCGAGAGGGTGAATGCGAGAGAGTGAATGCGAGAGGGTGAATGCGAGAGGGTGAATGCGAGAGGGTGAATGCGAGAGGGTGAATGCGAGAGGGTGAATGCGAGAGGGTGAATGCGAGAGAGGGAATGCGAGAGAGCGAATGGGAGAGGGCGAATGCGAGAGGGCGAATGCGAGAGGGTGAATGCGAGAGGTTGAATGTGAGAGAGTGAATGCGAGAGAGTGAATGCGAGAGAGTGAATGCGAGAGAGAGAATGTGAGAGAGTGAATGTGGGAGAGTGAATGAGAGAAGACGAATGAGAGGGTGAATGTGAGAGGGCGAATGCGAGAGGGTGAATGCGAGAGAGTGAATGCGAGAGAGTGAATGCGAGAGAGTGAATGCGAGAGAGTGAATGCGAGAGGGTGAATGCGAGAGGGTGAATGTGAGAGGGTGAATGCGAGAGAGTGAATGTGAGAGGGTGAATGTGAGAGAGTGAATGTGAGAGATTGAATGAGAGAGGGTGAATAGGAGAGGGTGAATAGGAGAGGGTGAATAGGAGAGGGTGAACGCGACAGAGTGAACGCGAGAGAGGGAACGCGAGAGAGTGAACGCGAGAGAGTGAACGCGAGAGAGGGAACGCGAGAGAGTGAACGCGAGAGAGTGAACGCGAGAGAGTGAACGCGAGAGAGTGAACGCGAGAGAGTGAACGCGAGAGAGTGAACGCGAGAGAGCGAACGCGAGAGCGAATGTGAGAGGGTGAATGTGAGAGTGGGAATGTGAGAGAGGGAATGTGAGTCCAGCAGTGGGCTCGGTGTGGAGAATGAAGTGGGGCAGGTGGAGCATGTTTCAGTGGGGCAGCAGTGATCATAATCTCATTGGGTTTAGAATAGTTACGGAAAAGGACAAGGAACAAACAAATGTGAAAATACTGAACCGATTGGAGGGCAAATTCCAATGAGTTAAAAAGGGATCTTGTCCAGGTGGATTGGAATCAAAAATTGGCAACAATATTAATTGAACAATGGGAGGCCTTGAAGGAGGAGTTGGTTCAGGTCCAGAGTGGACAGATCCCTACGGGAGAGAAAGGAAGGGCATCCAAAGCTCAAGCTCCCTGGATGACTAAAGAAAGGAATCTTACAACACCAGGTTATAGTCCAACAAATTTATTTTAAAATCACAAGCTTTCGGAGATTATCTCCTTCGTCAGATGAATCTCCACATCATGATGACTAAAGAGATAGAGATTAAAATGAAACAGAAAAAGGAGGCTTATGACGAATGTAAGGTTCATAATACAGTCGTGAACCAGGCTGAACAAAGAAAGTACAGAGGAGATCTAAAAAAGGGAATAAGAGGTGCAAAGAGAGAATATGAGAATAGATTGGTGGTTAACATAAAAGGGAATCCAAAAGTCTTTTATAAACATACAAACAGTAAAAGGGGAGTCAAAGGAAGGGTGGGGTCGATTAGGGACAAAAAAGGAGATCTTCTTGTGGAGGCAGAGGGCATGGCTGAGGCACTAAATGAATACTTTACATCCGTCTTCACCAGAGAAGAGGATTCTGCCATTGTACAGTAAAGGAGGAGGTAGTAGTGATATTGGAGACGATAAAAATAGATAAAGAGGAGGTACTTAAAAGATTGGCAGTGCTCAAAGTAAAAAAGTCTTTCGGTCCAGATGGGATGCCTCCGAGATTACTGAGGGAAGTAAGGGTGTCGATAGCGGAGGCTCTGACCACAATCTTCCAATCCTCCTTGGATATGGGAGTGGTGTCTGAGGAATGGAGGATTGCAAGTGTCACACCCCTGTTCAAGAATATGGGAGAGGGATAAACCCGGCAATTACAGGCCAGTCAGCCTAACGTCGGTGGTGGGAAACTTCTCGAGGCCAGAATCCGGGACAAAATTAATTCTCACTTGGAAGAACGTGGGTTAATAAATGACAGTCAATATAGATTTGTTGAAAGTAGATTTGTTAAAAGTAAAATCATTTAATTTGATTGAGTTCTTCAATGAAATAACGGAGAGGGTTGATGAGGGTAGTGCACTCGATGTTGTGTACACGGACATTTCAAAGGCGTTTGGTAAAGTACCACCGAATGGACCTGTTGGTAAAATTGAAGCCCATGGCAGCATGGGTGCAAAATTGGCTGAGAGACAGAATGCAGAGTGCAGTGGTGAACCGTTGTTTCACAGACTGGAAGGAAGTATACAGTGATGTTCCACAGTGATGTTCCGCAGGGGTTGGTGTTAGGACCATGACTCTTTTTGATATATATTGATGGCCTGGACGTGTAAGTAGTGGGGTGCTGCAAGGATCAGTGCTTGGGCCTCAGCTATTTACAATATATATCAATGACTTCGATGATGGGACCAAGTGTGATGTATCCAAGTTTGCTGACGACATGAAGCTCGGTGGGAAAGTAAACTGTGAGGAGGACACAAAGAGCCTGCAAAGGGATATAGACAGGTTAAGTGAGTGGGCAAGAAGGTGGAAGATAGAGTATAATGTGGGGAAATGTGAGGTTATTCACTTTGGTAGGGAGAATAGAAAAACAGAATTTTTAAAATGGTGAGAAACTATTAAATGTTGGTGTTCAGAGAGATTGGATGTCCTCGTACAAGAAACACCGAAAGATAACATGCAGGTACTGCAAGCAATTAGGAAGGGAAATAGAATGTTGGAATTTATTGCAAGGGGGTTGGAGTCGAAGAATAAGGAAGTCTTGTTGCAATTATACAGGGCTTTGGTGAGACCACACCTGGAATACTGTGGACAGTTGTGCTCTCCTTATCTGAGGAAGGGCATATGCAGCGAAGGTTCACAGGATTGATTCCTGGGATGAGACAGTTGTCCAATGAGGAGAAATTGAACAGAATGGGCCTATACTCTCTGGAGTTCAGAAGAATGTTCGATATTTTATCAGTACATTAAGAACAAGAGGATAGCTCAGGAAAAGGTGGGACCTATCAGGGATGATAAGGGTAACTTGTGTGTCGAAGCAGAACATGTGGGTAGGGTTTGAAATGAATATTTTTTCTCCGTATTGACAAAGGAACAGGATGATCTGGACGTAGTAGTTAAAAGAGGACAGTTGTGAAATATTGGATCAGGTAAACATAACGAGAGAGGAAGTACCAGAGGGACTGGAATCCTTGAAAGTTGATAAGTCACTAGGGCCGGATGGATTGTTTCCTGGGCTATTGGAGGAAGCCAGGGAGGAAATAGCGGATGCTCTGAGGATCATTTTCCAATCCTCACTAGATACAGGGGAGGTACCAGAAGACTGGAAGACTGCAAACGTAAAACCATTGTTTAAAAAGGTTACAAGGGAAAGACCGAACAATTATAGGCCGGTCAGTCTTACCTCGGTGGTGGGCAAACTATTACAATCAATACTGAGAGATAGGATAAACTGTCACTTGGAAAGGCATGGTTTAATTAGGGATAGTCAGCATGGATTTGTTCAGGGAAGGTCATGCCTTCCAAATCTGATTAAATTATTTGAGGAAGTGACAAGGAGGATTGATGAGGGTCGTGCTGTTGGATGTTGTCTACATGGATTGTAGCAAGGCATTTGACAAGGTCCCACGTGGCAGACTGGTCAGAAAGGTAAAAGCCCATGGGATACAGGGAAATGTGGTGAATTAGATCCAAAATTGGCTCAGTAACAGGAAACAAAGGGTAAAAGTTGATGGATATCTTTGCGAATGGAAATCTGTTTCCAGTGGTGTGCCATCGGGCTCAGTGTTGGGTCCCTGCTGTTTGTGGTATATCTTAATGATTTGGACTTGAATGTCGGGAGCATGATAGGCAAATGTGCAGATAATACAAAAACTTTTTTACCCAGAGGGTGGTGGGTGCATGGAATTCACTGCCCGAATTGGTGGTAGAGGTAGGGACCCTCAACTCTTTTAAAAAGTACCTGGACCTGCACCTAAAGTGCTGTAAGCTGCAGGGCTACGGACCGGGTGCTGGAAGGTGGGATTAGAATGGGCACCTGGTTGTTCTTCGAGCCGGCGCGGACACAATGGGCCGAATGGCCCCTTTCTGTGCTGTATCTTTTCTATGGTTCTAGGAATGAGAGGTGATCTCATTGAAACTTGTAAGATTCTGAGAGGGCTTGAGAGGGTACATACTGAGAGGATGCTTCCCCTGGCTGGAGAGTGTCGAAGTACTAGCACTGTCTCAGGATAAGGGGTCGGCCATTTAAGACTGAGATGAGAAGGAATTTCATCACTGAGAGGGTTGTAAATCTTTGGAATTCTCTCCCTCAGAGGGCTGTGGATGCAAGGCTGAGATTGATAGATTTTTGGACTCGAAGGGAATCAAGGGATATGTGGATTGCTCCCTGACCGATCACCATTTCTCCTTCATCTTCAGACGCCCCCTGACCTTCACCATTTCTCCTGCATACACAGACGCTCCTTGCCCGATCACCATTTCTCATTCATCGACAGACTCCCCCGACCTTCACCATTTCTTTTTCATTTACAGACGCTCCCCGATCTGTCATCATTTATCGTCTATTTGCAGATGCTCCCTGACCGATCACCACTTATCCTTCATTTACAGACTCTCCCTGACCGATCACCATTTCTCCTTCATTTACAGATACTCCCTGACCGATCACCATTTCTCCTTCATTTACAGATACTCCCTGACTGATCATCATTTCTCCGTCATTGACAGACACTTCCTGACCAATACCCATTTCTTCATCATTTACAGACGCTCCCTGACCAATCACCATTTCTCCTTCATTTACAGACGCTCCCTGACCAATCACCATTTCTCCTTCATTTACAAATGCTCCCTGACCCGTCACCATTTCGCCTTCATTTACACACACTCCCTGACCGATCACGATTTCTCCTTCATTTACAGACGCTCCCTGACCGATCACCATTTCTCCTTCATTTACAGACGCTCCCTGACCGATCACCATTTCTCCTTCATTTACAGACGCTCCCTGACCGATCACGATTTCTCCTTCATTTACAGACGCTCCCTGACCGATCATCATTTCTCATTCATTTACAGACGCTCCCTGACCGATCACCATTTCTCCTTCATTTACAGACGCTCCCTGACCGATCACCATTTCTCCTTCATTTACAGACGCTCCCTGACCGATCACCATTTCTCCTTCATTTACAGACGCTCCCTGATTCGATGAGTCACGAGGTTTGACGCTGACTCTGCGCATGCTCGGAGGCCGCGGGCCGTTTGTCGAGTTTCGGGTCTGATCTAAACCGGAGCCCCCGGAGTGTAGAGAGAGAGAGGAGAATGTTCACTGTTTGATATTCGGGCCCGGGGCCGCACTCGGGGTTTGTGAAGCCCCCGCCCCCTCCCCCGGGGTTTATTAACCCGCTCCCCCCGCCCATCTCTCACCTGTTGCGGACACGATCTCGGCCTCACTCCCCGCCCGCCGCGCATGCTCAGCTCACACTGCCCGGGTGATTGACGGGAGCTCCGGACCAATAGGAAGAGCGGAGAGGGACTGGAGGACCGAGCGGGCGGTTGGTCCTCCAACCAATGGGAGTGTGTGAGGGGCGGGACTTGCGGCACCGAGTGGGCGGGGCTGAGCCCGGATCTCCCTCATTGGCTGAAACTCTGCCTCATTTTGAAAGCTGATTGGTGTGAAACTCTTGGGGAAAACTGGCCCTTTGTGTTGTGGAGAAAAACCGATGGAACCGAGTGGGTGGAGCAAAGATTTCAACATTGGGAATGAAATGGATTAATTCAGGACAGACAGCAGGGATTATTGGAGGGAATAACACAGTGTGGGGATAAAATGCAATGGAGGTTGTGAAGATGGATTGTTAAAAAGTGTTTGAGAAGATGCCGGACAGGAGGCTTGTTGATCAGATTCAAGCTCCAGATCCCTTTCAACCCTCACACAACACAAACCCATCAATCTCAATATTGAACATTTCAATCGAGCCCCAGCATCCACAGCCTTTCGGGGAAGTGAGTTTATGATTTCCACCACCATTTGTGTGAAAAATTACTATCTTATTTTGCTCATAAATGACCTCGCTCTAATGTTAAGATTATCAAGAAGTTGTCAGATGGAGTATCATGTGGGGAAATGTGAAATTATTCACTTTGGTGGGAAGAATAGAAAAGCAGAATATTTTTTTTAAAAGGTGAGAGACTAAGAAATGCTGTTGTTCAGAGGTTTTTGGGTGTCCTTGTACACGGATCACATGAAGTTAATATGCAGGTACAGCAAACAATTAGGAAAGCAAATGGTATGTTGGCCTTTATTGCAAGGGGGTTGGAGTATAAGAGTAAGGAAGTCTTGCTGCAGTTATATGGGGCTTTGGTGAGACCACACCTGGAGTACTGTGTACAGTTTTGGTCTCCTGACCGGAGGAAGGATATACTTGCCTTCGAGGGGGTGCCACAAAGGTTCACTGGATTGATTCCTGGGATGAGATGGTTGTTGTGTGAGGAGAGATTGAACAGAATGGCCCCATAATCTCTGGAATTTAGAAGAATGAGAGGTGATCTAATTGACACGTCTAAAATTCTTAGAGGGCTTGGCAGGGTAGATGCTGAGAGGCTGTTTCCCCTGGCTGGAGAGTCTAGAACTAGGAGGCATAGTCTCAGGATAAGGGATCTGCCATTTAGGACAGAGATAAGGAAAAATTTCTTCACTCAGAAGGTGGTGAATTTTTGGAATTCTCTACCCCAGAGGGCTGTGGACGCTCAGACGTTGAATATATACAAGAATGAGATCGAGAGATTTTTGGACACAGAAGGACTCAAGGAATCAGGCAGGAAAGTGGAGTTAAGGTAGAAGATCAGCCATGTACTTACTGAATGGCAGAGCAGGCTCGAGGGGCCCACTCATGCTCCTATTTCTTATGCCCTCTTGTTCTGGATTCCTCCTCCAGATTAAATCATTTCTCTGTATCTACCTTATTGAATCCCTTTATTATTTTAATCATCTCGATGAGATCACATCTCAATGTTTTAAACTCATTGGAATAAAAACCAAGTTTATGCAACCCGTCCTCATAATTTAATCCTTTTAACCCCGGCGTCATTCTGGTGAATCTGCACTGTATCTTTCCCAAGGCCGATTTATCTCTCCTTAGGTTCGGTGCCCTGTTCTCCAGGTGGGGTCTGACCAAGGTTCTTTACAACTGAAGCATCACTTCTGTATTCCAACCCCACTCAAGATAAAGATCAACATTAAATTAGACTTGTTGATTATTGTCAAGATTTGAAAGGTATTTGCAAAGGATTCGAGGGGATCTTAGAGTTGGGATTTTTCTTTATTCTGTCCACTCAAGGAGTTTGATAACAGACTTACTCCTTTGAATTTAGTGCTGGATTATTGGGCCGTGATGTGTTTACTTGTTTGTATTTTGTTAAATACATTTGCAGAGTGGATTTAAATCGAAGCCGAGATTCCCAGACCTGATGCTCTATTCACACATCGAAGGTGAGAGAGATGCTGTGGGACACACGATAAGTCCAGTAGCTGAAAGTGATTCACAGACTGGGTTTTGTGTTTAGTGATCCTGGGTACATTACTGATACCTTCCCTGGATCCCAAGGCTGGGAGAGGCACTCGGGAAGGACCGGGAAACTGGGACTTGGCCATGAGAGTAATTGAAGGTATGAGAACTGAAATCATCTGAAGTGAGAAAGGAGAAAAGGCATAATAATCGGTAATTAGGACATCAATTAGTCTCTTATCTTGAATTCATCAAGTAATTGACCCATTCTGTTTTAAACAAAGTTGATTTATTTGACATAGATCCAGAATATTGAATTTCAGCCCAGTTACAGCGGTTATTAACATCATCAGAAACAAATCCCAACTGCCAGAATGAAGTTCTGCTGCTGAAACCCTCATCCGTGCCTTTGTTTACCTCTAGACTCGACTATTCCAATGCTCTCCAGGCCCGGCCTTCCACTTTACATCCTCCGTAAACTTGAACCCACAATCTCCAGATCAATAATCAGTCGCATTATTCATTGTGTCACTGGCCCAGGCTGTGGAGAACACGGAGCAGCTCACACTCCCACAGCACTGCGGTATGAGCAGGTACCGAGTCAGCCTCAGTCATGATCACTGGAATCCACGAGTCCGGGTGTGTCAAAGGTGCACGGTGAACAATCACCAAAGTGAAACATTTTTGCCGCTTCCCTTCGATATCTCAGCTGGTAGCGCGACAAGACTGTCGTGGAAAATAAGATAAAGTCATCCTTACGTGATTTGTTCAATTCCTGCTCGAAGGAGTACGCGTGATTTTGCAATAAGCAGCAATTAGTTCAAGGTCGCTCTCTTAACTTTACAGGCACCTTACAGATTAACATGTTGCCATGAAGGCACAGGACGCCTCTTTTCCTTTCTCAAACCTTAAAACTTTTTGTGTCTGCCCAAACAAGGCTGTTTTGCCTCTGCTCACCAGCAGGGAGTGCTTTTGAGCAGCAATACTTCAAAACACTCAGCTCTGGCTTTCAGGCAAAAGAAGTCTTCGATCAGCACCGGACTCCATGAGTCTGAACATGTCAACAGAAGCACGGTGAACAATCACCAAAGACAATTCTTTGTATCGCTTCCCTTCGATAGCTCAGCTGGTAGAGCGGAGGACTGTAGTGAATTAAACAAAGTAAAGTCATCCTTAGGTCGCTGGTTCAATTCCGGCTCGAAGGAGTGAGTGTGCTTTTGGAATAAGCAGCAATTACCTCAAGGTCGCTCTCTTAACTTTACAGGCAGTTTACAGATTAACATGTTGCCACTGAGTCACAGGACACCGCTTTTCATTTCTTGAAGCTTTCTGTGTCTGCCCGAGCACGGCTGTTTCACTCGAGCATTTGCCTCTGCTCACCAGCAGGGAGTGCCTTTGAGCAGCAACACTTCAAATCGCCCTCAATTTCAGGCAAAAAGGTCTTCGATCAGTCAGTCAGACAGGGCTCACGCTGCTCCCTCAGGCTCGGGCGGCTGTTGCTTTCCGGTGACCTCGTCTTCCTTCCGCAGGCTCGGGCTCTTCTCAGCATCATTCATGATTACTGTGGCTTCCCGTTCTGCTGTTCCTCACTTGCTGATGCTCGATACCGCCGATTGGAGCAAAGTATTTAATATATTCAGGGAGCGGCAACCCAGGCAAGATTTCTCTGCTGGTCGTGGAGCAGCTTGGAGGTGAGTGCGAGGCGGGAACTGTGAAGGGCGATTTACAAACAGCAAACGAGGAATTAGCTCAACTGGTGGAGCGCTCACTTGGCATGTGAGAAGTAGCGGGATCGTTGATTATATTCTCCACTCACCGATTGTCTTGGTGCAATTATACAGAAACAAGAGTGTTGTCACTGAGTCCATAGCCCATGAACTTCCTAAATTTCACTGTGTGTTTGGGTACAGAGAGGTCAAGGGGCAGCAAATCTTTTGATGTGCTGCAGTCAGCAAAAGTTCTTGATTTTGCTATGCAGAAAGATGGAAAGATGAGGTGAGAGATGGAAAAAAATCTTCGTAATCCCTGATGCCTTCTCTGAAGATTGAATTCATGACTTTCAGATTATGACACTGAACCATTGCTTGCTGCACTAAGAAGGCACTTACCAGGTATGCAGCCAGGCAGCACCAGCAAGTAGGACAGCTTGCAAGGTATTGAATGTGATAAAATAATGCAGAGTTTGCAAAAAAAAATTCCAAGCCCGATCGGAGTCGAACTTATAATCTTGTGATTTTTAGTCAAATGCCTTATCCATTGCACCACTGGCCCCAGTTATAGTGAGGAAGTAGCAGTAGGAGGCAGTGGGCATGGCGGAGGCACTAAATAAATACTTTGTATCTGTCTTCACCAAGGAAGAAGATGCTGCCAGAATGTCAGTAAAGGAAGATGTCGTTGAGATACTGGATTGGCTAAAAATTCATAAAGAGGAGGTACTTGAAAGGCTGTCTGTACTTAAAGTAGAAACGTCACCTGGTCCGGATGGGATGCATCCTCGGTTAGTGAGGGAAGTAATGGTAGAAATTGCAGAGGTACTGGCCATAATCTTCCAAACATCCCTTGGTATGGGGGTGATGCCAGAGGACTGGAGAATTGCAAATGTTACACCATTGTTCAAGAAAGGGTGAATGATAAAACCCAGCATCTACAGACCAGTCAGTTTAACCTCGGTAGTGGGGAAAGTTCTAGCAACGATAATCCGGGATAGAATTAGCAGTCATTTGGACAAGGATTAGGGAAAGCCAGCACGGATTTGTTAAAGGCAAATCGTGTTTAACTAACTTGATCGCGTTTTTTTGATAAGGAGCAGAGAGGGTCGATGAGGGCAATGCAGTTGATGTGGTGTGTTTGGACTTTCAAAAGGCGTTAGATAAAGTGTCGCATAATGGGCTTGTCATCAAGATTGAAGCCCATGGAATAAAAGGGGCAGTAGCAGCATGGATATAGAATTGGCTAAATAGCAGGAAACAGAGAGTAGTGGTGAACAGTTGTTTTTCGGAATGGAGGGAGGTGGGCAGTGGTGTTCCCCAGGGGTCGGTGCTGGGACCACTGCTTTTCTTGATATATATTAATGACTTGGACCTGGGTATACAGGGCACAATTTCCAAATTTGCAGATGACACAAAACTTGAAAGTGCAGTGAACAGTGAGGATAATAAACTGTGAGGAGGAGAGTGATTTACTTCAAGAGATTCCCAATTCGATTCGGAAATGCAGCGGATCCGTGGCTCTAACGCAGGCGGACACCCTAAATGGGAAGATATGGAGGACAAATTAGGATAAATTGGATGGTGGCCGGGGATGAGACGGGATATTAAAGATCTTGTGGTGGGATGTGTGATTGGTGCTCGGTGGATGGGGTGCCAATCAACCAGGCTGCTTTGTCCTGGATGGTGTCGAGCTTCTTGAGTGTTGTTGGAGCTGCACTCATCCAGGCAAGTGGAGAGTATTCCATCACACTCCTGACTTGTGCCTTGTAGATGGTGGAAAGGCTTTGGGGAGTCAGGAGGTGAGTCACTTGGCGCAGAATACCCAGCCTCTGACCTGCTCTTGTAGCCACAGTATTTATATGGCTGGTCCAGTTAAGTTTCTGGTCAATGGTGACCCCGAGGATGTTGATGGTGGGGGATTCGGTGATGGTAATGCCATTGAATGTCAAGGGGAGATGGTTAGACTCTCTCTTGTTGGAGATGGTCATTGCCTGGCACTTGTCTGGCGCGAATGTTGCTTGCCACTTATCTGGCCAAGCCTGGATGTTGTCCACGTCTTGCTGCATGCAGGCACAGACTGCTTCATTATCTGAGGGGTTGCGAATGGAACTGAACACTGTGCAATCATCAGCGAACATCTGCATTTCTGAACTTATCATGGAGGGAGGGTCATTAATGATGCAGCTGAAGATGGTTGGGCCTAGGACACTGCCCTGAGGAACTCCTGCAGCAATGTCCTGGAGCTGAGATGATTAGCCTACAACAACCACTACCATCTTCCTTTGTGCTAGGTATGACTCCAGCCACTGGAGAGTATTCCCCCGATTCCCATTGACTTCAATTTTGCTGTTCAATTTTGTCCCCGTTAATGAAAATTGGAACTATGTGAGCTACCTTCTAATCTCAGGGGACTATCGCCGACTCTATTGAGCTGTTGAAGATACAGGCAATGGGCTCACAGAGCACCCGTCCCATCTCTTTGAACACCCGGGGGTGGATATCATCTGGACCTGGAGCACAATCCATTTTGAGATTTCATATTTTATCCAAGATCACATCCCTTTCTATTTTAATATTTATGATGTTATTGTTGACAGCACATCCCACAGCTGGAATCTGAGTATCATCCACAGGAGTGTAGACTGATGAGAAATACTCATTTAACAGCTGTACCATAGCCCAGGGATCTGTCCTGAACTGTCTTTCAGTGGACCTAAATGATCTTTAATGGTCTTCTGACTCCTGACGTAGCTGGAAAATCTTTTACTATTATTACCACAATTGTGCACCATCTTCTTTTCCAAAGATCTCTGAGTTTCTCTAATGGCTGCTTTTGTCTCCATCGATTGTGGGTGATATTTGTCCCAATTCTCCTGTAAACTGAATTGATCCTGATCCGATCTGGGTTAAAAGTAAGACAGTTCTGCGAGTCAGGAATCATTCACCCCGAGACCGACACTGACATGTAAGGATTCCTCTGGTTCCTCGGCATATATTTGTCAGGATACCGAAACCCAGCTTTCTTACAGTCCACTCCTGGAGGCCCCACTCCCTGAGCCTGCAACCTTCAGCAGGGTCAGTGGTGGAGTCCCGCAGCGGGGGTGATCCCAGAGTAACTGTCGGGATCGCCCCCACCCCGTGAATGGTCAGGGTCGTGTATCTTTCATTATCCTGGTGTCTAACACAAAGACATCAATAAAACAGGGAATTCTGGAAACACACTGCAGGTCCTTCTTTACCTGCAGATCAAATGACTGTTGTATAATTGTACCAGCAGTTAACAGGCTCCTGTGAATTAACTCTTCATTATTTTATTGCACACTTTAACCCACTGATTTTAAATGGGTTTATTTTCGCCTGCCTTAATTGGTAGACTCAGGACTGTCACACAAACAATTTAAATCTTCATAGAATAATTACCAGTTATTTTTAGACTGGAGACTTAAACCTGCCGTTTCACTTCCAGTCAGGAATCGATCACAGTTTTACACCAATCTCTGATTTGACAGCACTTTTCCAGCATTCACCATTGTCCTTCTTGACTCCATTGGAAAGGACCCTTCTGTTCCGTGCCTAGGAGATCGGAACCATGAAAGAGAGCAGCTGGGACGCATTTCTTACACGCAAGATAAACCCGCACGGCGACTTTACTGTCAGTGAAGAGAGACGAGAAAGACCAAAGTGCCGTTTGCCCCTCTCAGTGTGGCCCTGAAGGACTGTGTCCAGGCTGAAGTTCAGTTCTCACCGGACGATCCTCCCCCTAGATTGTCCTTTCTCAGCTCCAGTCAGGTGATGCTAAACACTCAGGTGGGAAAGACCAAAATCAACAATAAAGTGTTTAAAATAAAGCTGATTTATTTTACAGATATTCAGAATATTAAACTCCAGCCCAGTTATAGGGGTTATTAACATCAGAAGAAACAAACCCCAACTGTCAGAATGAACATGGTTCAGTCCTGGATGTGATTAACAGCAGAATCCAACCCCTGCAGTCATATGTGAACTCGCTGGTGTCTCAGCACGTGTGATGACTGAGTGAATCCCTTCCCACACACGGAGCAGATGAACAGTCTCTCCCCAATAGGTGTCAGTTGATGTGTCAGCAGTTCATTTCTGCTTTTGAAGCTCTTCTCACAGTCACTGAGTTTAAAGGTCACTCAATAGTGTGAACAAGTTGATGTCTCAGAAGGTGGGATGAATTAGTGAATCCCTTCCCACACACGGAGCAGGTGAACAGTCTCTCCCCAGTGTGAGTGTGTTGCTGTTTCAGCAGCTCATTTGTGCTTTTAAAGCCCTTCTCACATTCAGAACATTTAAAAAGTCTCTCCCCAGTGTGAGTACGTTGGTGTGTCAGTAGATTCCTTTTGCTTTTATATCTCTTCCCACAGTCAGAACATTTAAAAGGTTTCTCATCAGTGTGAACTCGCTGGTGTATCAGCAGGTTGGATGACTCAGTGAATCTCTTCCCACACACAGAGCAGGAGAATGGCCTCTCCCCAGTGTGAACTCGCTGGTGTATCAGCAGGTTGGATGACTCAGTGAATCTCTTCCCACACACAGAGCAGGAGAATGGCCTCTCCCCAGTGTGAACTCGCTGGTGTATCAGCAGGGTGGATGACTGAGTGAATCTCTTCTTACACACGGAGCAGGAGAATGGCCTCTCCCCAGTGTGAATTCGCTGGTGTCTCAGCAGGGTGGACGAACGAGTAAATCTCTTCTTACACACAGAGCAGATGAACGGCCTCTCCCCAGTGTCACCGTGCTGATGTCTCAGAAGTTTGTTTCTGCTTTTAAAGCTCTTCCCACAGTCAGAGCATGTAAAAGGTATCTCATCAGAGTGAACTCGTTGGTGTGTCAGCAGGTGGGATGACTCAGTGAATCTCTTCTTACACACGGAGCAGATGAACGGCCTCTCCCCGGTGTGTCTGCGTCGATGAATTTCCAGCTGTGATGGGTAATTGAATCCCTTCCCACAGTCCCCACATTTCCACGGTTTCTCCATGGTGCGGGTGTCCTTGTGTCTCTCCAGGTTGGACGATCAGTTGAAGCCTCGTCCACACACAGAACACGTGTATGGTTTCTCCCCGCTGTGAATGGTGTGATGTTTTTTCAGGCTGTGTAACTGGTTAAAGCTCTTTCCACAGTCAGTGCACTGGAACACTCTCACTCGGGTGTGTGTGTCTCGGTGCTTTTCCACTCACACTGATGTTTCAAATCTTTTCCGAAAGACAGAACAGACAAACATTTCTCCTTCCACATTCAAAGGCCGATGATATTCAGGTCCTGATGAATCGAGTGACTCTGTCAGATCTTGACGTGGTCTTTGGTTTGAGTTTCCTGTCTGCAAATCCACCCCTTCAAATACCCTGTAAAAGGAGTTTATAAAAGTTATCACTGTAAGTACAGGATAAAAATTTAGAACAGACAATTCTCGTTTCTATGGAACATTCTTTACTCTCTTGTTCCTCAAAGCTATAAATCCCCATCCCACACACTCTCCCTCCTCCCTGAGCTGCAATCCAAACCCATCGCATCATCTTTCAGTGGTGCTAAACCATGAGTGAAAGGGTGAGAGAGGAATGTGAGAGCGTGAATATGAGAGAGGGAATGTGAGAGAGTGAATGTGAGAGAGTGTGAAAGAGTGAATGTGAGAGAGTGAATGTGAGAGAGTGAATGTGAGAGGGTGAATGTGAGAGAGTGAATGTGAGAGAGTGAATGTGAGAGAGTGAATGTGAGTGAATGTGAGAGAGTGAATGTGAGAGAGTGAATGTGAGAGAGTGAATGTGAGAGGGTGAATGTGAGAGAGTGAATGTGAGAGAGTGAATGTGAGAGAGTGAATGTGAGAGAGTGAATGTGAGAGGGTGAATGTGAGAGGGTGAATGTGAGAGGGCGAATGGGAGTACAGCAGTGGGCTCGGTGTGGAGAATGAAGTGGGGCAGGTGGAGCATGTTTCAGTGGGGCAGCAGTGATCATAATCTCATTAGGTTTAGAACAGTTATGGAAAAGTACAAGGGACAGTCAAATGTGAAAATACTTAACTGGAGGAGGGCTAATTTCAGTGAGTTCAAAAGGGATCTTGTCCAGGTGAATTGGAATCAAAAATTGGCAACAAAACAGTAATTGAACAATGGGAGGCCTTCAAGGAGGAGTTGGTTTGAGTACAGAGCAGACAGATTCCCACGAGGAGGAAAGGAACGGCCTCCAAAGCTGGAGATCCCTGGATGACAAAAGGTGTAGAGATCGTTATTTCTCCTTCATTTTTAGACGCTCCCTGACCGATCACTATTTCTCCTTCATTTATAGACGCTCCCTGACCCACCATTATTTCTCCTTCATTTATAGACACTCCCTGACGGATCAGCATTTCTACTTCATTTACAGACGCTCCCTGACCGATCACTATTTCTCCTTCATTTATAGACGCTCCCTGCCCGCATTCTCTTCATTACACCCCTACTTCATTCTACTTAGACGCTCCCTGAGAAGTCCCAGTTTACACCGCGCAGGCGCGGGGCCGCGGCCTATTGTTGAGAGTTGGTCCGGAGCGAAACGGGAGAAACCGGAACCGGCGGGTAGTGAGGGGGATAATGTTCACTGTTTATATTCGGGTCTGGGGCGCACTCGGGGTTTGTGAAGCCTGAGCTGGCCTGAGCCCGGACCCGGGCCCCGGGGTTTATTGATCCTCTTGCTCCGATCCTCTCACCTGCACCGAACGCGCTCCTCCCGCAGCCTCGACTGACCGCGCATGCTCAGGACTCACTGCCTTATCATGAGTCACTAATGCGCCTGCGCACTGGGCTCCTCTGATTCAGATAGGGCACAATCTCTACCGCGCTGCATGCTGGGTGTTACAGCCGCCATTGCTTATCGTAATGTCTGTACGAAAAGCAAAAACATTTGAAGCAGGGAGAGCGCGTTTGGATCAAGGATAATGAAATAAACTGAAAGCCCAGCCCTTCGTGCCATTTAAACCGGCACAAACACACGGCATAGAAGCACCCCCCCCCCCCCCCACACACACACACTTTGGTGAACTCCAGAAAATATTTTATTCGGTAACTTGTATTAATTTCGTTTTATTAATTGTTGCAACTGACGGGTTCAATTAATGTTTATTTTCCAACTGCACCTCAGAACCGTCAGTTTCTCAATTAATCCCGCTATGGTGATTAACGAGATATCCGGACCAAAAGGAGCAGCAGGAATTTATTGCAATTTCCTGTAACGAGTGGGGTGCCACAGCGATCAGTGCTGGGGCCTCAACTTTTTACAGTATATAATAATGGCTTGGATGAAGGAACAGAGTGTCTTGTGGCCAAATTTGTTGATGATACAAAGATATGTGGAAAAGCAAGTTGCGATAAGGACACAAAGTGACTGGTAGATGGAATATAATGTGGGAAAATATGAAGTCATGCACTTTGGGAGGAAAAATAAAAAAGCAAAATATTATTTGAATGGAGAAATACTACAAAATGCTGCGGTACAGAGGAATCTGGGTGTCCTCGTACATGAAACATAAAAAGTCAACATACAAGTGCAGCAGGTAATCCGGAAGGCAAACGGAATATTGGCCTTTATTTCGAGGGGGTTGGAGTGTTAAAGCAGGGAAGTCATGCTACAACTGTACAGGGTGCTGGTGAGACCACATCTGGAGTACTGCGTACAGTTCTGGTGACCTTATTTAAGGAAGGGCATACTTGCATTGGAGGCAGTTCAGAGAAGGTTCACTCGGTTGATTCCGGGTATGGAAGGGCTGTCTTATGAGGAAAGATTGATCAGGTTGGGTCTATAATCATTGGAGTTGAGAAGAATGAGAGGAGATCTTATTGAAACATACAAGATTCTGAGGGGACTCGACAGGGTAGATACTGAGAGGTTGTTACCCCTCATGGGGGAATCTAAAACTAGGAGGCATAGTCTCAGAATAAGAAGTCGCCCGTTTTAGACGGAAATGAGGAGGACTTTCTTCTCCCAGAGGGTTGTGAATCTTTGGAATTCTTTACCCCTAAAAGCTGTGGAGGCTGAGTCATTGAATACATTCAAGGCTGAGTTCGACAAATTTTTGATTCGCAAGGAAGTCAAAGGATATGGGGAAAGGGCGGGTAAGTGGAGTTGAAGTAAACATCAGATCAGCCATGTTCTCATTAAATGGCGGAGCAGGCTCGAGGGGCCGAATGGCCTACTCCTGTTACTCTCTCTTATGATCTTATGGTCTTATGGTAAATTGACTGGAGGGATGAGAGAACAGTTGGTCCTCCAACCAATCGGAGTGTGTGAGGGGCGTGAGTTGCGGCACTGAATGGGCGGGTCTAAGCCCAGATGTCCCCATTGTCTGAAGCATCATCGTAAAAAAATAATTTATCTTAAGCTCCAGGAGCAAACTCGACCTTTCTGTTGTGGCTTGAAACAGATGAAACCAGATGAGGTGAAGCAAACATTTCAACATTTGTTGGATAAACACATTAATTAAGAATAGCCAACATGGATAATTTGAGATAACTCGAGTCTTCTGATAAAGGGAATGTAGCGGTGGTTGTGCAGATGGATTGTGCAAAGGTATTTGATAAGATGCCGGACAGGAGGCTTGTTGATAAAATTAATACTCACGGTATTAAAATGAATGCGGCAGTGTGGATAGGAAGTTGTGTAAAGGGCAGAAAACAGAGAGTAGTTGTTAATGGATGTTCTTCAGACAGGACAGATGTAAACAGTGGTATCCCCCAGGGTCAGTGTTGAGACCATTGCTCTTCTCAATACAGAGAATGATCTGAGCTTGGGTATGTGGGACACAAGGTGAAAATCTCTAGATGACGCCAAAATTGGCAGCGTGGGGAACTGTGAAGAGGAGTGTCAGTGACTTCATTGTGACGTCCACAGGTTCGTAAACAGGCAGGTGAAGTTTAATGGAGAGAAATGTGACGTGATAGATTTTGAGAGGAAGAAAAATGAGATGAAATGTACACTAAATGGTCAAAGTTTAAAAGTAGAGGAGCAGAGAGACTTAGGGGAGGAAGGTTCGAACTAATACGTTGTTTTATTAATTAACAAGTCTGAGAGTCAGCAACTTTAATACCTTATTCAGAAAAATATGAGCAAATTCTCTTTCCTCTACCGTACCGGAGTACACATGCAAGTCCCCCGTGTACACGAGATGAACCCTCTGGATGGAACCTCAGGCACCCTGAGCTTGATCTCCGGTGTCTCCACTCCCGACTGCCCCTTACATCAATATCCCCTCACTTTTGTTCACTGTTGTGACCCATCCCTGTCACTGGAGCTGGAACTTCCCTTGTCTGTGGTTTACAAGGATACATTGCTTGGTTCCTAGCAGTTATTTTTCTTCAGTAGCATTCTCATGACCCCTGAACTACCTTGCTTACTGTTAATTAGAATCATGGAATCAAAAGAATTTACGGCACAGAAAGAGATCGTTCGGCCCATCGTGTCTGTGCCAGCCGAAAAAGAGATATCCAGCTTAATCCCACTTTCCAGCTCTTGGTCTGTGGCCTTATAGTTGACAGCACTTCAAGTACATACCCACGTACTCTTTAAATGCGATGAGGGTGTCCGCCTCTACCATCCTTTCAGGCAGTGAGTTGCAGACCGCACAACCCTTGGGCGAAAGAATTTCTCCTCAGCTCCCCACTAATCCTCCGACCAATCACTTTAAATCTATGCAACTGGTTATTATCCTCTCTGTGAAGGGATATGGGTCCTTCCAATCCACACTAGGCCCCTCATAATTTTGTACACCTCAATTAAGTCTGCATTCAGCCTCTTCTGTTCCAAAGAAAACATCCCCAGCCAATCCAATCTTTCCTCTTAGCTAAAATTCTACAGTCCAGGCAACATCCTTGTAAATCTTTCTTGCCTTGTATAAAATGCCTGCTATTTGAAAGTCGTAACATTGATCAAAGTCTGCGTTAAGTTTTCTTGCCATTTGTGTCAAGATTTGGAAAAGATCTGTTACTTGACTTTAAATGTTGCCGACCTTCAACTGTAGCTCACAATGTCTGAACAGTTACTGTTATCATTGGCCTTTTATGTATCTTCTTGTGCTCCATCTCCGTAACAACACAAGTTGAACACAGCAATGTTTTCTTCAAATGGAATCCCAGTGTGAAAAAAATGCACAATTTCAGAGCGAAGCAACATATGCAAGATTGGTGGGAGATGCGACTGGAGATAATGGGCCTGGGGCAGTGAGAACATCTCTTGAGCATTAAGATATTCAGTATCCGAAGAAGCTGGGAGATGAGGTCGTTGTGTGTATTTATCCAGGTATCTGCAAAATCCATCGTCTCTCAATGCCCAGCATCATTCTTCCCCTCTCCTGCTTTCCAGTTAAGGTTTTTTTCTCGTTAAGTCTCTGTGTTTACTTTGAACATCTATTTCACCGGCATCTGGAGGAGCAGAAGAAGCTGGAGATAAAGTAGTGACAGAAACAGAAGGAGATGGCTCGTGATGGCAGAATCTTGTGTGTGTCAATTGCTTCAAGTGAGACATGACAGCCCTGCGTTGCCTTGCACCTTTCCCAGGAGCTGCACTGATTCGGTGCGTGCGTTTTGGAAATGGAAACAGTTCCACCAGCAGCTTGTGGTAATATTTCCCCTTACTGTCCATTTCATGTACCTGCCGACCCGCACTTGGTGCTGTCGTTGTCTGAACAAGTCTCTCATGTTCTAACAGTAAATTAAATTTTGTGCGAGCAACTTGTCTGGGGCGAAAGTGACGTGAGTTTCGTCGGGACAAGTCGGAAAGGCAACGTTGGTCTGCTTGCTTGAATGAAAATTGCAGCAGATTCGCTGGTGGTCCAGTGCTGAGGACTCGGCGCTCTCGCCGCCGCGCCACCATGTTTGATTCCCGATCAGGGAACTTGACTTTCCTGGTGTTGTTCAAAATAGCACCAACCAAATTCCCCCGACTGAGCACAAAGCTCGCTCCTGATCAACATGAGCAATTTCCCCGCTCCTGCCTGAACAGCCAGCAGCCCATCATTCTTCAATTTTACAACCCATAAGAGCGATACACAATGCACTTTCTTGCCTTCTGTAAAATGCCTCCTGTTCGAAAGTCGTGCCGCTCATCAAAGTCTGCGTGTAGGTTTCTTGCCATTTCTGTCATGATTTGGAAAAGATCTGCGGCCGGACACTTTAAATGTTGGCGACCTTTAACTGTAGCTCACAGTGTCCGAACAGTCACTGTGATCATTAGCCTTTTTATGTATCTTACAGATTCTAGAAAGGTCCCTTTGGATTGGAAGGTAACAAACGTCACCCCACTATTCAAGAAAGGAGGGAGAGAGAAAACAGGGAACTACAAGCGATTAGCCTGACAATAGTAGGAGGAAAAATGCTAGAATCTATAACTCGGGACGTGGTAACAGGGCACGTCGAAGATCATAATATGGTTAGGCACATAGAACACGGTTTTGTGAAAGGGAAATCGTGTTTGACAAATCTATTAGAGGTTTTGAGGGTGCAGATTGCAGGGTAGATAAGGGAGAACCAGTGGATGTAGAATATTTGGATTTTCAAAAGGCAATCGATAAGGTGCCACACAAAAGTTTGTTAAACAAGATTAGGGCTCATGGGATTGTGGGAATATATTAACATGAACTGGGGATTTGTTGACGTACAGAAAACAGAAAGTCGGAATAAAGAGGTCATTTTCGGGTTGGCAGGTTGTAACTAGTGGGGTGCCGTGAATATCAGTGCTTGGGCCTCAGATATTTACAATCGATATTAATGACTTAGATGAGGGGACCGAGTATAATGTATCCAAGTTCGCTGACGATACAAAACTAGGTGGGAAGGTAAGCCGTGAGGAGGACGCAAAGAGGATGCAAAGTGATACAGACAGGTTAAGTGAGTGGGCTAGAAGTTGGCAAATAAAGTATAAAGTGGGGAAATGTGAGGTTATTCAGCAGTGGGATTCACAGGGAAACGGGCAAGCGAAATTGACAAAGATGGAACAGTCTGAACCCCCAACAGAATGTGACGTGTGGCTGATAGATATTAATGAGAGGAAGTGAAAACTGATATCAGGAATTGGCTCCGTTGCTTAGTTGGTTAAAGCGCCTGTCCAGCAAACAGGAGATCCTGGGTTCAACTCCCAGCGGCGCCTTTATGTAATTTATTATGTTCAGTGAATCTGACATGCGAAAACAGACAGTGCGGTGTTTGTCCTTGTTCAGGAGCCAACACAGAACTGATCAGAATGTCTCTTCAAAAATGCCGTTTCATTATACAGATAGACCTCTCATGGAATGTGACCGAAACACGTCAATACAAGGACACGTTCTTGTCTCTGGCTGGTTGAGGTCGGGGTATGATTCGAGAGTCAGAGCGTGGACAAGCCCAAATTTAACCCTCGACTTTTGATCTTGACCTGCGGTTCAAACTTTTGCAAAGAGTGGAAAGAAGTCCCCAAATCACTCCACGTGAATCTCAAGCACCTTCGGAAGAAGTTCAGTTCAAACAATCAGGACTTTAAATGCACCTCAAAGCCTTGCACTTTCATTGAACGAGCTTTGATTACAATTGCATTCGACCTTGAAACCGCTCTGGGCTTTCATCTCACTGAAGCAGAGTGTGTCCGCTTTGTATCTGTGAGCATGTCGGTGACGAGGTTCGCTTTGATATTGATCGCTTCCAATTTTTAAGATCTCGCCAAGCGTCAGGGAAAAGAAACCGAGAATCGAATTGTCCCTGTAAGTGATGAATTGAAGTGATTGGTGATCCAAGCAGATCTGGAAAATGCGCAGTGCAATCGCTCAGGAGTTCCAAATCCACCCTCTCGCCACTGGGCGATCATATTAACTGAGCTTTACTCTGGCTCAGTGTCACCGCGCTGAAATCGAGTATTTCTCCGGCACGTTTCTCTTCACTTCATAGTTGCTGATTTAAGAGTGAAGACCGGCTCGTTGGATTTTCACTCCTGCAAGTTTCAACCGTTCATTTTGGACTGACAATAGACAAATGTTATATTGGTCACTGCAACCTCAAAGTTTCGCTGAGTGAATTATTGGTTTAGTAGGTAAATTCTTCACCTGTCTCGTAATGCTATCGGTTAACGCGAAAGTTTGATGGTTTGAGCCCTAATTTTATTTTCCCTAAGGATTCATCGCCTCAAAGTTCCAGGGTTTCAATGTGTGGTTTGTCTGCAAGAAAATGTACCGTGATCATTGCCGGCTGAGCAGGGCTGATATTCCACCATTTACCCTGTAGTCGGAGAGAAGGCACATCAATCATATAAAGGAAGGAACTTTGGCTTCACGGAAATCACAATTCATAACCCATTTATTTTTAGCGGGTTTATTTTAAATGATTTAACGCCTGCCTTGAATGGTCGACCGAGGACTGTCACACAAACAGGTTAAATCTTCAGAGAATAATTACCACAGTCATTTTTAGACTGGATGCCGCACGGCCACTTTGCTGTCAGTGAAGAGAGATAAGAAAGACCAAAGTGCCGTTTGCCCCTCTCAGTGTGGCCCTGAAGGACTGTGTCCAGGCTGAAGTTCTGTTCCCACCGGATGATCCTCCCCCCAGATTGTCCTTTCTGAGCTCCAGTCAGGTGATGCTAAACACTCAGGTGGGAAACACCAAAATCTACAACAAGGTGTGTAAAACAAAGCTGATTTATTTAACAGATATCCAGAATATTAATCTCCTGCCCAGTTATAGGGTTATTAACATCAGAAGAAACAAACCCCAAATGTCAGAATGAACATGGTTCAGTTCTGGATGGGATTAACAGCAGAATCCAACCCCTGCAGTCACTTTTGAACTCCCTGGTGTCTCAGCACGTGTGATGACTGAGTGAATCCCTTCCCACACACGGAATCATAGAATCATCGAAAGTTGCAGAACAGAAGGAAGCCATTCGGCCTATCGTGTCTGTGCCTGCCGAAAAAGAGCTATCCAACTTAATCCTACTTTCCAACACTTGGTCCATAGCCCTGTAGATTACGGCACTTCAAATGCACATCCAAGTACTTTTTAAATGAGTTGAGGTTTTCTGCCTCGACCACCCTTTCAGACAGTGAGTTCCAGACCCCTAACAACATGTCCGCTTTTGTGTATCCTGTTACTTTTTCACTGCTATCCGGAAGTCCATAAACAACTCCCACCAAAGTCTTGCATTCTATTCTGTTACTCATTTCTACGCAAAGCCTTTCTACTGCGTGCTCACCTTTACTGATATCTCTTCTTTCCAATGCAGTAATAGTATCCCTCATCAATATCGCTACTCCACCGCCTTTTCCAATGTCCCTATCCTTTCCAAACGGCTTATAACTTGAAATATTTATCTCAGTCATGCCCAGTTTGTCGTCAGGTCTCAGTGATGAGCACTACGTCATGCACTATAAGCTTAATTTACGCTTCTAATTCACTTGTTTTATTTCTTATGCTACGTACATTAGTGTATAGAACATTTAATTGGGCATTGGAACTTGTCTGACCTTTATGCCCTGATGTTGTGTTTAACATCCTTGGTAAATAAGGTTGGTGAGCTGCAGACACAAGTGGTAACATGGGATTATGTTATAGTGTCAATAATGGAGACCTGGCTCAAACAAGCGGAGGAGTGGCCACTTCGATATTCCAGGCTACAACGTATTCAGGAAAGGCAGGGGAAAAAAGGAGGGGGGGCGGGGCTGGAGGGGAGCAGGCACTATTGATCAAAAATACTGTGACAGCGGTAGAAAGGGTTGACATGCTTAAGGGTTCAAAGGCAGAATCTATTTGTTTAGAATTAAGGAACAATTGAGGAGCTATTACGCTGCTGGATGCATTCGATAGGGGGACCAAATAGTGGGAAGGAGATAGAGGAGCAAATGGACAGGCAAATTGCAGAAAGATGCAATAATTTTAGAGTCGTGATAAAAGGGAACTTCATTTATCCGAATATAGACTGGGAAATAGCAGTGTCAAAGTCAAAGAGGGCGAGCAATTCCTGAAATGTGTCCAAGAGAACTTTCTTAATCCGTATGTTTTCAGCCCAACGAGGAAAGAAGCAGTATTGGATTTATTTAGGGGGAAGAAGTGGGGCAAGTGTAGCATGATTCAATGGGGGAGCATTTGCAGCAGGTTTAGTGTAGTTATGGAAAATGCAAGGAAAAATCAAGTATGAAAATACTCAACTTGGAAGATCGAATTTCAGCGAGTTGAAAAGGGATCGGGTCCAGGTGGATTGGAATCAAAGATTGGCAGGTAAAACAGTAAATGAGCAATGGGAGGCTTTGAGTGAGGAGATAGTTCGGGTACAGACTGGACACATTCTTACTCGGGGAAAGGTTGGGCATGGAAATCTGGAGCTCCCAGGATGACAACAGAATATTTGAGACAGCATTTTGTACATTCTGAATACCAATATCCGGACAGGTGTGCCCGCGGTGATAAACCACAACCTCGTCACCTCCACGCTGACAGATAAAAAGCGGCCACATTCAGCTTCAGTGAGATGAAATCCGAGAGCGGTTTCAAGGTCAATTCCAATTGCAAGTCGAATGCATTCAGAGATCATGAGATCATTGAGATACCTCCAAACATCCTGCCAGTTTGAACAGCAGGTCAAGATCAAAAGTCAGGGGGAAAAATAGGGCTCACCTGGGATTTGAACCTGGGATTTCTCACATATTTCAAACAACAAACCCGAAGCGAGAATCATACCCCGAGACCAACGAGCCTGCTAGAAAAAAAAACAACAAGCAGTAGTTTCTGAGTATCAGCGGCCACTTTCCCCATATATCCCTTGAAGCACCGGAAATAAAAATGTGTCCGTACATTAGTGAAGAATCATAAAGCCAATTTCTTCTCTGTTGGGTTTTGTTTAGGTCTCCTGACGCTGATAAAGATGATTGGGGACAGTTGATGAGTTAATGGTTGTAAAGGCGCAGATACTCCGGTGTGAGGGTGCAGATACTCCGGTGTCAGGGTGCAGATACTCCGGTGTGAGGGTGCAGATACACCGGTGCAAGGGTGCAAATACTTGGATTTAAGGGTGCAGATACTCGGATTTAAGGGTGCAGATACTCAGATGTAAGGATTTGTTGCCGCGACTGAAATGCGGCTTAGAACTGTTGTTATTATCCGAGGCAGCGCTGCAGGATCCTTTCATGATCTCTCACAAATCAATTGAAACCCATCGGAATGTGAATAAAATTTTGCGTTTCCAAAATAAAAGGGAGTGACATTCATTGTGGAAACAGTCTGGTGTCGCTCACTGCAGAAATATCCATGTCAGAGTGAAGCGGCTCTCCTGCAACCTTCGGATCTTGTCTGTCAAGAAGAATTCAGATTTCGGCGAAGCCAATCACAGGTGAAATGGTGGAAGATCGGCCGTGCTCAGCTGGCCATCGAAAGCGGGCATTTGTTTTGCAGCCAAAACAAATATCAGAAACCAGGAAATGCGAGACCATGAAGATAAAAGATACCCTACCGTCTCTGGGTGGGCTCAAACCACCAACCTTTCGGTTAACAGCCGAACGCGCTAACCGATTGCGCCACAGAGATAGCACACGTTTATTACTGAACCACTGATTGAACGAGCTAAAAATTCAGGTTGCAGCGATTAATATAACCTCTCTCGACTATCAGTTTACTTTTCCAAAATAAAGTGTGTGAAGTTTGCACGAGTGAAAATCTGTGCTCTATTATTCCTGAACATTAAACTCACCTTGCCATTAAACACCTGTATGTTGGAAGACTCCGTCCCCTCGTGGTCGAGAGGATTGATTTCTCGAGCTGTGATTCGCCATTCTCCATTCCAGTAATATTCAGGTTTACTGAAAATGAGATGAGATGAAATGAGCAGGTCCGACGAGCAGGTCTGTGACACGACTCGGTGTTTACAAAGTTGTCTCTTGCACTTACAGTGAAGCGGACGGCAGTTTTCACTCTTAAACCAGTAACCATGATGTTCAGAAAAAGTGTGGCCGAGAAATACTCGATTTCAGCGCGGTGACACTGGGTCAGAGTAAAGTTCAGTTCATGCGATTGCCGAGTGGCGAGAAGGTGGATTTGGAACTCCCGTGCGGCTGCACTGCGAGTTGTCCAGATCTGCTTGGAGCGATATTCACTTCAATTCATCACTGACAGGGACAATTTGATTCTAAGTTACTTTTTCTCTGCTGCTTGGTGAGATTTCAAAAGCTGTAAACGACCCACACCGACCCCAAACACGTCACTTACACTCTGACAGATGTAACGCGGTCACACTCTTCACTTCAGTGAGATGAAAGCCGGGAGCGATTTCACGGTCGAATGCAATGGCGAACAAAACTCATTCCAAGAAAGTGCAGGTCATTGAGGTGCCTTTAAATTCCTGATTGTTTGCACTGAACTTCTTCCGAAAGCGTTTGAGATTCACGTGGAGCGATTTGGGGTCTTTTTTTCCCTCTTTGCAAAAGTTTCAAACGCAGGTCAAAATAAAAAGTCGAGGGCGGAATGAGACGCCTTCCTGAAATTTGAGAGCCAGGGAAGCAGACTTTAGAGCAAGGTTCTGTTTATTGAGAAAAAGCAGATAAAATATTCATTCAGGAACGATCCAGAATCCGATCAGCTCGAAAAGTAACGGTTACCCCGTGATTTGAACACGCAGCCTTCTGGTGACGCAATAAGTCATGAAGATTGAAGCAGGAAGTTGAAAAGTGGGAATTGATAGATTCAGTGAGTGAGCAAAACTGCGGCAAATATAGTTCAATGGGGGGTGAGCGAGGTCATCCACTTTAAATCTAAGAAAGTTAAATCAGAATGTTTTCTATTTGGTGAGAAACTGGGAACTGTGGAGGAGCAGAGAGATTTAGGGGTCCAAGTACAGAAAGCGCTACCAACTAGCGTACAGGTACAGAAATTAATTAAAATGTCTAATGGACCGTCAGTACGGCCGGTTAACTCAATTGTTTCGAGTGGGTTGTAACGCCTTAATCACGGATTCGATTCTTATAATTTACTTCATTTATTTCGGCTTTTTGTAACTTTTAAAATCGAAGATTTACAAAACATATATAAAGACAGATTCGAGGTGACAGTTTTTTGAATAACATCCATTCTCACTTTGCCCTTGGACCGGAGAAACGCGTCTTTCTATTTATTCGGGTTTTTTTTGGCAACTGACCCTGTGACGCAATGGCGAGTGTGTTGGACTTCGACTTGTTTTGTTTGATAAGCCATTCAAAGGTTGTGGATTCGAGTTGCAACGGCGTTGGATTTTAGTTCGGGAGCTGGGAAGTGAAATTTTGCAGCAAAACCATAACTACTGTCCGTCAAGGATGTGAAACTGCCCCCGACACTTCATCTTACACAAATGGCTCCAGTCACATCCGAATTCATGATTCTTAAACCACTCTGAGCTGGATTGGCGAAACTCTCTCAAGAAGGAGACTCAACATCTGCTCAGACCGAAAGTCAATCTGCTGGATTTCCGGCTTTGTCAGACTGCATGTTTCTTCAGACAGGTTTCTAACTGGACACATGCATCCTGCTGCCGTGTGAGCATTGGTGCTTCAGGGTTAGAATTCTTGTTTGTAGTAATTCAATTCCTGTAAAACTAGCTCCTGAAGTGTAGGATGGAAAGTATCCTGGCTGAGCGGCCTCTGGTGCTGGTTTAAAGCTCCAGTTAAATCCCACGATTTGAAGATGGATCAAAATCATAATTTGTGTCTACAAAACCGCAGCCTCCCTCCTGTAAACAGGTAATACTAAACATCTCATCTGCTCTTGCAACCGCGTAGTCCGGAGGAACCACTTGGCAATTCAGATAATTAAATGAATTTTGGAACACACCAATTGTACCTTCAACTCCGGTCGAAATGTTCACAAGGAAAAGGATTGTTTGATCTATGTGAGACTCGAATTAAAAACCCCGGCATTTCCCGAGCCTGTAACTCAAATAAGGACCGATTGCGCCGTTAGAGCCTGGTCACTCTGATCACCTGTCCCACTGTGCTGGAAAGAACCTTAAGTTGAGATATCCTTACCTGTGGAAACGTGACCTGTCCCCGAGATGAAAATAATATCTGCACTTCCACGTTCAGCTTCTTTCACATCCTCTGCTCCATCGCACTGTAATCGGGTTTTCTGTGAACAGGTCAAAATGGATATTTGCAGAAATTCTGTCAATGGTAAAATTCGAATCGAGAAACGCCCCAGACATTGAAACCAGCGATTTAAACCACAAGCTCACACTTCCACAAAACAGGGCCAGTATTTAAAGGTCTGTTTAATGATCAAACAAATTAATTCAAGCTGATTGACCGCATTTGCCTCGTGCTGGGGTTGTTCCCCTTAGAGCTGAGAAGGTTCAGAGGAGATTTGATAGAAGTGTTCAAAGCCATGAAGGGTTTCGATAAAGTAAATAAAGAGAAGCTGTTTTAATTGGCGGAATGGTCGGGAACCAGAGGACACAGATTTGAGGTTATTGCAAAAGAACCAAACGCGATATGAGGAAAAACTTAATGACGCAGCGAGTAGTTCTGCTCTGGAATGCGCTGCTTGAAAGGATGGTGGAATCAGATTCAATCGTGACTTAAAAAAGGAATTTGAAGGGGAAAAGTACAGAGCACCGGGAAAGGGCCGGGGAATGGGACTAATTGGATGGCTCTTATAAAAAGCCGCCACAGGCTCGATGAGCCGAATTGCCTCCTTCTGTGCTGTCACCATTCTATGATTCGATGGACAGAAGCGGTCTGAATGAATGGGCGATCGGTTGTGAGTAGCAGGGAAATTTTCGACTGGTTGTCCGGTTGTGTGACTGACGGCTCCTTGTTCTCGGATTATGGTTTTCATTTTGGGCGTTTCACTGTTTGATATGTGAGAGGTCCCCAGTTCAAATCCCAGAACCCTCCTGTTTCACTATTTCCAATGAAGATTCACTTATTTCTTTCTCACGTCTTTTCAGCGTTGCAGAAAGCAGCATTGATTTAATCCTCGAGCATGTTTGAGGTCCAGAGTCCAGAATGCAGCCGGTTTGTCGACGCAACACACACGGAGAGAGTAAAATGCCTCACGGCGGTGTGCAGATTGAATCTGAAGGTGAATTTATCCCAATTCAGGCGATCTCAGAGGTGCAGAATAAAAATGCTCCTTAATTGGTCGGGAATACGAACCCTGTTCCCTCGCGTGGTAAGTGCAAATTCTACCAGTGAAACAGCAACGTTTGCATGGTATCGGGCTCTCCGTGTCCAGTTGGAAACCTGTTTAAAACAACATATAATTTCACAAATCTCCTCTGAGTACCTTGCGCATTTTGATTTACAGCCGTGCATTACTAGCACTCGCTGCTTGTGATGGCCGAGTGGTTCAGGCGTTAGATCTAAAACTCGACAGGGTCTTTCGGTGAAACATTGGAATGCTGCTCGCGGCGCTATTGTTTCAAGTTTTGTTCAATGCTCAAATAAATATGAACTGGAGATAACGGGCCGCATTTCCTTCTCTCAGACAGATCCTCCACCGCGGCAGAGCCTTTTAATTGGGAGCCCAGTGGTCTCTTGCAACATTTGAAGGTGCGTGAAGGAAACTTCACAATAATCCACAACTGGAATATTGTGTCCAATTCTGGGCACCGCACTTTAGGAAGGATGTGAAGGCCATTGAGAGGATGCAGAAAAGATTTACTGGAATGGTTCCAGTGATGAGGGACTTCAGTTACGTGTATGGACTGGAGAAGCTGGGGTTGTTCTCCTTTGGGCAGGAAGGTTGAGAGGAGATTTGATAGAAGTGTTCAAAATCGTGACGGGTTTAGATAAAGTAACTAAACAGAAACTGCTCCTGTTGGCGGAAGGTTCGAGAACCAGAGGACACAGATTTACGGTGGTTGACAAAAGAACCAAAGGCGACATGAGGAAAAACGTTTTAAATCAGCGAGTAGTTATAATCTGGAATGCATCTCCTGAAAGGGTGGTGGAAACGGATTTAATCGTGACTTTCTAAAAGGAATTGGATAAGTATTTGAAGGAAAATTATTTGCGGGTCTACAGAGAAAGAACGGGGGAATGGGACTGACTGGATTGCTCTTAAAGAGAGCCGGGGCAGGCTTAATGGGCCGAATGGCCTCCTTCTGTGCAGCAACGATTCTATGAGTGCATGATTCCATCTCTCTCAAGTTTCATTTCAAATTCTGCTAACTTGATATTCAGGCTTTTTTTTCCATACTTTTATCTCTCTATCTCTCCCTGTCTCTGTCCCTCTCTGTTTTCCCCTGATGGACTTCTCAGGCTTCCTTGAACGGCCAAAGCTCATCGAACCTGCGGCACCAGCAGAGAACGGTAAAGATCGAAAGACTGAGACGGGAGGAAAAGTAAAGGACCAACCCAGATGATGAATTCGTAGCCAATGTCCACATATTGATGTCTCTTCGTCCTCATAGTGAAATCATCAGTACTTTTAGTCTAGTATAAAAACAAAGTCTTGTATTTACAAAGCGCTTTTCACGACATCAAGACGTCCCAAAGCGCTTTCCAACCAATGAAGTATTTTTGAAGTGTAGTCACTGTTATACTTGTGGTAGAATGGATAATCTGCGGATGCCGAGACAGACAACAATGTAGCTTTCGAGCAATTAATTCTGCAAAGTCTCACTTGATAATACAACTCGCACATTCAAAACGAATGTGGTCAAGAGATGCTAATATTGTTGCTATGAAATAGTTAATGTGCGTCTTCACATTGCCGTACATCGGAATAGAAAAAGTGATAGGATGTAGAGAATGGTGGCCGATCGGCTGTGGGTGGCACAGAATTCTGCATTGGTTGCACCCCTCTGTTATCAGTGGCTCTTTGGTCTTCGGGTATGATATCTCGCTTTGGGGATTTGCTGATTGTAATGTGAGAGATCCCGGACGAGCCCTGCGGTGTTACCATTTTACGTTCAAAATCACGAATTGGCTTCTCACGTCTTGTCAGCATTGCAGTCGGCAGGATTGTCTTAATTCCAGTGCACGGAGGACAGAATGCAGAGGTTCTGTCGACGACAACACACATGGAGAAAGGAAAATGTCACAAGATGGTGTTCAAATTGAAGCTTGATGTGAACGGATCCGAATTCACATGACCTCATGAATGGAGAATGAAAAATGCTCCTCTATTGGGTGGTGATCGAACCCGCGCCACCCGCGCAGAAAGCAAGAATTTGATCACTGAAATAACAAAGTCCGCACAGCAGCCGGCGGCATGCGCTCAGTTCGAAACCTGTCTGAAAGAACATACAGTCTCAGAGTTCTCCTGTCATAACCTTCTTCATTCTCTTCTGCAGCCGTGTCGGATTTGTCACTTGCAGCTGCGATGATCCAATGATTAAGAAGTAGGACTTGCAATGTGATTTTCCAACCCAGCTTCGACGCAACACACGTGGAGAATGGAAAATGTCTCAAATGGTGCGGAGATTGAAGCTGAAGGCGAATGTCGCACAATTCACGCGATCGTATGAATGGAGAATGAAAATAATCCTAAACGAACCGGAAATTGAACCCCGGTTTCTCACGTGATAAATGAGAATTCTATCACCGAGACAGCAAAGTCAGCACATTAACAAGCTGTAAGTTTCCAGTTGGAAACCTGTCTGAGAGAACAAAGTGTCACAGATCTCGTGTGATAACCCTACGCATTCTGATTTATAGCTGTGCATCATTGATGTTTGCAGCTGCGATGGCCGAGTGGTTCAGGTGTTGGATTTGAAATCCAATGGGGTTTCCCCTGCACAGGTTCGAATCCTGTTCGCAGCGCTACTTTTTAAAGTTTGTTCAGTGTTCAAATTAATATGAACTTGAACGAACGGACCTTGTTCGCTCCCTCAGAGAGGTGCTCCATCGCCAACGACGCTTTTAACTCGGAGCCCAATGATCTCTTGCAAAATTGCAAGACACGTGAAGGAATCTCTCCCAAGCTCCATTCTAAATTCTGCTCGTTCGCAGAACTTGATATTTATACAATTTATTTTTGTGTTTTAATCTCTCCCTGTCTCTGTCTCTTGACTTTGCCTGTTTTCTCCTGATGGACTTCTCAGGCATCGTGAACAGCGAAGAATGATGGAACCTGCAACACCAGCAGAGAAGGGTAAAGATGGAAAGACTGAGACGGTAGGAAAAGAAAAGGTGCAACACAGCTGATGAATTCGTAATTAATGTCCACACATTTATGTTTCTTCCCCTCACAATGAAAAAATCAGCAATTTGAGTACAGTACACTTATGGTAGAGTGTATAATATGCGGATGTTGAGACAGACAATCGAACCTTTGCCGTGGTGATGAAAGCGCCGAATCCTAAACACTAAACCCCAAGGAAACGATGAAAATTCTTTGCTGCGAACAAGCAGAGCAACGCAGCCTTTCCGACTTGGCCCTTTGTAATTCAGGTCATTTTCCTGCCAGACAAACTGCTCGCACAAAATGGCATTTTCTGTTCGAAATAATATCGCGACAGAGGTGATGTTCAGGCAATGACATCACCAAGTGCAAGTAGGCATGTACATGAAATGGAAAGTGAGGTAAAATGCGACCACAAGCTGCTGATGGACATGTTTCCATTTCCAAAATTCACGCACCGAATGCAGCTCCTGGGAAAACTGCAAGGCCACGCAGGTCCATCGTGAATCGTTTGAAGCAACTGACAGTTTAAAGTGGCATCTCCTGCTGCTTCTGTGGGGAGTGAGAGAGAGGCACTGTCGGTATTTGCGTACAGTTTGATTTTGCACAGAACTGCACAGAGAAACAGCAAACATACCGGGGCTGTGAGATGTTCTATATTATTCATATTTAGCCACTGGAATATCCGCAGTCAGAAGCTGAAAAGAAGGAGAGATAAGAGGCCTGAGAATAAACACAGAGCTGAATGAATTATGAAAGAGCGAAAGAAAAACTAATGTCATCAGTTCCACTTTGTCTCGTGCGCAATCTTGGGAGCTCCCCAATGGCCTGGTGGTGAGAATTCGGTACTCTCACCGCCGCGAGGTTCGATTCCCAGTCAGGGAATTAACTTTAAAAAGAGTTATGAACTTACTAAATTAATTATATGAAGCTAATTGAATCATGTTCGTAGTTGAATCCCTGTTTTAATCACCATGAATCAATCGATAACTTTCTATTTCAGACTGATGGCGATGTTAACGTGGTTGCCGAGAGACAGTCAAAACTTTAATCAGATTTTTATGCTTTGAATGTGATGAATTTTTTTCATTTTATAGACTGCATCTTAAGAGTGGGATTAAAAACGCAGTGGAGTCGTTGTTAAATTTAACATTAACTGGCAATTGTCGCTGTTTATCACAGGAACGCCCGAACTGGTTCTCCGATCAAGATGAAAGTAACGCAACGAGGAACATCTGATACAACACGAAAGGCATCGGGCTATGACAAAAATCCCCACCGTTTTGCTTTTCGAAAATAAAGGGTGTGAAATTTATTCTCTGAACATAGGAACAGTCTGGTCTCACTCACGACAGAAATCTCCATGTCACAGCGAACCAGCTCTCCTGCTGCAAATGCGGCCTCCCTTCGGGCCTTTCGGGGGCTTGTCTGTCAAGGAGAATTGTAATTTCCGTGAAGCCAATGTTCCATTCCTTTATATGATTCATGTGCCTGATTTCCGACCGCAGGGTAAATGGTGGAATATCAGCCCTGCTCAGCTGGCAATGATTCCGGTACATTTTCTTGATTCCAAAACATGCGTTGAAACACTGGAACTTTGAGGCGATGAATCCTGAGAATAAAATAAGGACTCGAACCATCAAACTTTCACGCTAACGGATAACACCACCGAGAACAGGTGAAGAGATCACCTGCTAAATCAATAATTCACTGGGCTAAACTTTGAGTTTGTAGCGACCAATATAACAACTGTCTACAGTCAGTGAAAAATGAATGGTTGAAACTTGCAGGAGTGAAAATCCAACAAGCCGGTCTTCAATCTTAAACCAGCAACTATGAAGAAAAACATGCCGCACAAATACTCGATTTCAGTGCGGTGACACTGGGCCAGAGTAAAGCTCAGTTAATATGATTGCCGAGTGGCTGGAGGGTGGATTTTGAACTCCTGACCAATTGCACCACGCATTTTCCAGATCTGCTTGGAGCACCAATCCCTTCACTTCATCACTTACAGGGACAATTCGATTCTCGGTTTCTTTTCCCTGACGATTGATGAAATTTTACAAATTGGAAGCGATCAATATCAAAGCTGAACACGCGACCGACATGCTCACAGATACAAAGCGGCCACACTCTGCTTCAGTGAGATGAACGTCAAGGGCGATTTCATGGTCGAATGTAATGGCTAACAAAATTCATTCAACGAAAGTTCAGGTCGTTGAGGTGCCTTTAAAGTCCTGATTGTTTCCATTGAACTTCTTCCCAAAGCGTTTGAGATTCATGTGGGACGATTTGGGGACGTTATTTCCTTTTATGCAAAAGTTTCAACTGCAGTTCAAGATCACAATTCCTGGGACCACAGTTGTTCACAATTTATCGGTGCTGGGACCACTGTTCACAATTTATCGGTGCTGGGACCACTGCTGTTTACAATTTATCGGTGCTGGGACCACTGTGCACAATTTATCGGTGCTGGGACCACTGCTGTTCACAATTTATCGGTGCTGGGACCACTGTTGTTCAAAATTTACATTCATGATTTGGACACGGGAATCGGAAGTACAATTTCAAAATTTAGGGAGGACACCTAATTGCGAGCTGTAGTTAATACAAAGGAAAAATGCGAAAAATAAAGGAAGACATTAGTAAAATTACAGAATGGGAGTGTAAATGGCAAATTAATGACAATATTTGTTGTGTACTCCCTTGCCTTTTTGCCCCCCCCCCACCCCGACTAAATGCATTACCTCACACTTCTTCAGATTGAATTGCATTTGCCACTTTTCTATCCACCTGTCCGCTCTATGGATATCTTCCTGCAGTCGACAGCTTTCCTCCTCACTATCAACCACAGGACCAATTTTTGTATCATCTGCAAATTTCTTCATCATGCCCCCTACATTTCAGTCTAAATCAATGATCTGTACCATGAAAAGCAGGGACCGAGTACGAAGCCGCATGGAACCCCACTCGAAACAGCCTTCCAGTCACAAAAGCACCAGTCGATCACAACCGCCTGGTTCCTGCCACTCAGCCAATTTTGGATTGAACTTGCCAATGTCCCTTGGATCCTTTGGGCTTTTACATTTTTGACCAATCTGCCCTGTAGGACTTTGCCAAAAGCCTCGCTAAAATCCACATAGACTACATCAATCGCGCTACCCTCATCGATCCTCCTTGATACCTCCTCAAATAATTCAATTCAAACGACCATCCCTTAACAAATCCACACTGACTGTCCTTGATTAATCCGTGCCTTTCTAAATGACGATTCATACTTTCCGTCAGAATTGTGCTCAATAATTTACCCACCATCGAGTTTAGGCTGACTGGCCTGTATTTACTCGATCTATCTCTTTTTACCTTTTTAAACAATGGTACAACGTTAGCAATCCTCAAATCCTTCAGCACGACACCTTTTGCCAGGGTGGATTGGAAAATGATGGTCAGAGCCTCCGCTTTTTCCTTCCTTGCTTCTGTTAACATCCTGGGTATATTTCATCTGGGCCTGGAGATTCAGGTGGAGCGATTTGAGGACTTATTTTTCCTATTTGCAAAACTTTGTACCGCAGGTCAAGATCACAAGTCGAGGTCCAAATTTGGACGAGTTCCGACTTTGAACCTCAAATCGTGAATTATGCCCCCACCACAACGAGCCCAGAAACAAGAACGTGTCCTTAAATTAACGTGTGGCAGACACATTATATGAGAGGTCTGTCTGGACAATGAAAGGGCGTTTTTGAACAGTCATCTTGCTGTCCGTTTCCTCCTGAAACCTGAAAAAAGACAAACACCACAGTGTTATTTCGTCGCTTAATTCCACAAATTAGGTAAAATAATAAGCTGTACAAGGCATTGCTGGGAGTTGAACCCTGGATCTCCTGTTTACTAGACAGATGCTTTAACCAGCTAAGCCACAGCGCCAAGTGATGATGCAGTAACCCCACCTCCTCGCACTAATATCTATCAGCGACACTTCACTATTGGGGGTTCAGACCGTTTCATCTCTGTCCATTTCGCTTGTCCGTTTGCCTGTGCATTCCGACACTGACTGGATTTCTCGCTGTGTTTATCTTTGTGCATCCATCAGTGCGTTGATACACGGATGATTATGTGTGATTGTATTTGTTACATTACATAAATTAGGGCTTCAGACAATTCTCGCTCTGACATTGGAGAACTATTGAGCCGAACTTTCCAGCGAAGTGTTGTTTATCGTGGTGCTGAAAATAAAAAATCGTAAGAGGAGCAAAAAAGGAAAAGGAGAAAAACTTGTGTGGGAAAATGAGGACAACTCTCAAGGTTTTTACAAGTATATTAAGAGAAAGAAAGGAGGCTCAGAGTAACTTGGGCCGCTTAAAAACAGATGGAGGTGATATTGTAATTGAAAATCAGGAAATGGCAGTTGCTCAATTTTTACTTTGCATCAGTTGTCACAGAAATGGATGAGGATAACATCCCAGAGACACGAGGAAAACTGTTAATAAATCACGGGGATTCGTATTATTAAAATAACGGCAATGGAGAAAATAATTAGGCGAAAGATAGACAAATCTCCAGGACCTGATGTTCACCATCCCAGGGATTAAAAGGAACAGGTGAGGAAATTGTGCATGCTTTCGTCATGATTGATCAAAACTCTCTTGATTCGGGAATTGTTATTTAACGAAGAGCATCTGGATTGGAGGCTTCTGTTTGAGAAAGATCTCGAAGTGATAATTGAGAGACCGAAAATGAAGCTGTTTGGCAGGAGCGCTGATGCTGTCGGTTTTGCGCTGCTCTCGTTTTGCACAATTGTTAAGCGTGCGTTACTTATTTATAGCAGTATGGGCTCCTGAAATGACCAGGTTGTGATTTCGAGCGTCTTCTAAAACAATCAAAACTTTTACTCCGAACATTTTGACTGGAGTTCAAGGTACAACTGGTATGTTCCATAACGCATCTACTTCTTAGTGTTCCCATGTGGGCTCTTGGGTTCCTCCGGCCTACCGTCTTGCAATAGCAGGTGCCAGTCTATTTGTTCATAGGGGGAGAGCGGGCTTTTAGCGGCATCTCACATGGCAAAGGGGCCGTTATGAGATATTTAAATCTAAAGAACCAAACAAACAATTCTTCTTTTCGTTAAGCCGATATTCATCGGTTGGAAGTGTCGTGTGGGGAAAATTTGGAAGGGAAATATTCTGCCTGGTGTCACTGTGTAACGGGAGAAATTATTCAGCTTACAGATGTTAATACGCTGAAAGGTCGAGAGGCCTTTTCCAGCTCCCGTGTGGGACAAGTTCAGCTTTTGAGCCGCTGGGTAAAGTGTGATTTTAATTGCTGCTAACGAATGACAAGACATTTGGCACAAACAAGAAGAATTATAAACTCACGAGTTCACTGCCCATGTTTCTTACATCATGTTCAACAGGAACAAGGATTCTCCTCAACACGTTACTGAGAATTTTATCAAACGGACCTCATCCTTGCTCGACGGCTGCAGGGATAATTCAGAGACCTCCCATGAATACGTACGATGGGAGCTTATGTAGTATCGAGCCTGGGTAGCTCAGTCGGTGGAGTATCAGACGAAAGTGGGTAGTGAGATGATGGTTCAGCGTTTAACTCCCTATCCAGGCTCCAAATTGCTGAACAGCTGGCAAGCTGTGTCTTTGCAGCGGGACCTGCGATTTGTTGTCAAAGCTTCGGTATTATCTTGTATCCCAGGGATGGGCAGTAATGCGCTGTCTGAGGCGGTTCCCGATCAGGAATTCAACTTTTACAAAATACTTTACTGTATTAGTTCACTGTATTAACTTGTCAAAACTGATTAAACACTGTAAAAAAGACGAATATTTGTTCAAATCGCCATTAATCAACCAGTAACTTTTTGTTTCCAGCTGAAAGAAATGCTAACTTTTTTTATGCGCTCATTCACCAGGCCGAAATTAGGGAGTTCAGAGGGGAAGTGAAAAAGGTAATGAGAGGCACAGAGAAATATGACTATAGACTGACGGCCAGCATAAAAGTGAATCCAAAAGTTTTCGACAGGCATGTAAACATTCAACGGGTTGTAAGGGGAGGGGAGAGGCCGATTAGGCCCGATAAAGGAGATCTACTGATGGAGACAGAGGGGATGGCCTCGGTACCAAATGAGTACTTTGCATCTGTCTTTACCAAGAAGATGCTGCCAGAGTCTCAGCAAAAGAAGGTATAGTTAAGATACTGGATGGTCTAAAAATTGAAAAAGAAGAGGCACTTGAACGGCTGGCTGTACTTAAAGTGGATAAACCACCAGGTCCGGATGGGATGCATGCTCCGTTGCTGAGGGAAGTAAAGGTGGAAATTGCGGAGGTACTGGCCATAATCAACAAACATCCTTAGATATGTGGGTGGTGCCAGAGGACTGGAGAATTGCAAAGGTTACACCCTTGTCCAAAAAAGGGTGTACGATTAAACCCAGCAACTATCGGCCAGTCAGTTTAACCTCAGTGGTGGGGAAACGTTTAGAAACGATAACCCGGGACAGAATTAACAGCCACTTGGACGAGGGTGGATTGATTAGGGAAAGGCAGCACGGATTTGTTAAAGGCAAATCGTGGTTAACTGACCTGTTAGAGTTTTTTGATGAGGTAACAGAGAGGATAGATGAGGGCAATTTAGTTGATGTGGTGTATGTGGACTTTCAAAAGGTGTTTGCTGAAGTGCCGCATGGTGGGCTTCTCATCAAGATTGCGGCCCATGGAATAAACGGGGCAGAAACAACATAAATGCAGAATTGACGAACAGCAGGAAACAGAGATTACTGGTGAACTGTTGTTTTTCGAACTGGCGAGAGGTGTACAGTGGCGTTCCCCAGGGATCAGTGCTGGAACCACTGCTTTTCTTGATACATATTAATGACTTGGACTTGAGTGCACAGAGCACAATTTCAAAATTTGAAAATGAAACAAAACTTGGAAGAGTAGTAAACATTGATAAGGATAGTGATGGACTTCAAAGGATATGGACAGGCTGGTGGCATGGGCGGAGACGGGGAAGATGAAATTTAACGCAAAAGAAATGCGAAGTGATACATTTCGGTCGGAAAAACGAGGAGAGGCAAAATAAACTCCAGGACACAAATGTAAAAGCGGTCGAGGAACAAAGAGGGGTTTATGTGTACAAATCGTTGAATGTGGCAGGGCAGGTTGAGAAAGCGGTTAAAAAGCATACGGGATCCTGGGCTTTATAAATAGATGTATAGAGTACAAAAGTATAGAAGTCAGGATGAAACTTTATAACACACTGGTTCGAACACAACTGAAATTTTGTGTGGGGTTCTGGACACCGCACTTCAGGAAAGATGTGAAGGCCTTCGAGGGGGAGCAGAAAAAAAATACTGTCATAATTCCAGGGATAAGGGACTTTACTTACGTGGATAGACCGGAGAATCTGAGGTTGTTCTCCTTGGAACAGAGACGGTTTTGTAGAGATTTGATAGAGGTATTCAAAATCATGAAGGATCGAGGCATGGAAGATGGAGAGAAACTGTTCCCATTGGCGGAAGGGTCAAGAACCAGAGGACATAGATTTAAAGTGATTGGAAAAATAACCAAAGGTGACATGAGGAAAAACTTTTTTACACAGCGAGAGGTTCGGATCTCAATGCACTGCCCGAGGGTGTGATGGAGGCAGATTCAATCATGGCCTTCAAAGGGGAGCTGGATAAGTACTTGAAAGGAAACAAAAATGGAGGGCTTCGGTGAAGTGGTTCAAGCTGGATTGCTCTTGCAGAGATCTCGCACGGACTCGATGGCGCGAATGGTCTCTTTCCGTGCTGTAAGCTTTCTATGATTCAATTCAGAGCGTGCCATAAATCGACACGACTCTGAGTATCCTCACAAGCAATGTAGTTTAAGAGCAACTAATTCTGAAACGTCTTACTTGATAACTCAAGTCGTGCACTCGAAATCAATTTGGTAAAGGGAGACTAATATTGGTGAATGGAAATAGTTGGTGCACAACTTGATATTGCTGTCCACCCGAATGGAAAACGAGATTGAATGGATCGAAGTGGTCTGAAAGGATGGCCGATCGGCTGTGAGACGCAACCAACTTTTACACTGGCTGCACAATTAAAGTAACAGCGGCTCGTTGGTCTAGGGGTATGATTCTCGCTTAGGGAGTTTCATTGAGTGATATGCGAGAGATCCCGGGTTCAATTCCCGGACGAGCCCGCATGTGTTTCTCCTTTTCGCGAAAAGTCACCAATTGGTTTCTCACATCTTTTCAGTTTTGCTGTTGGTGGAACTGAATGATGTCCAGAGGATGTTTGAGCTCCAGTGGACTGAATGCCGAAGTTTCGTCGACGCAATACACATGAAGCAAATAAAATGTCTCAAGATTATGAGGAGATTGAAACTGAATTTGGATTTTTCCCAATTCAGGCGGATATTAGATGACGGGATAGAAAGCCACATATCCAAGTTTGCCGATGACACCAAGATGGGCAGCATTGTGAGCAGTGCAGATGAAAGCATAAAATTACAGAGAGGCATTAATATAATAAATGAATGTGCAAAATTGTGGCAAATCGATATGAATTTCGTCAAGTGTGAGGTCATCCACTTTGGACCTAAAAGGATAAATCAGAGTACTTTCTAAATGGTGAAAAGCTCGAAACAGTGGAGGTCCAAAAAGACTTCGGTGTCCATGAACATACATCATTAACATGTCATGGACAGGTACAAAACATAATCAAAAAGGTTAATGGAATGTTGGTCTTTATATCCAGAGGACGAGAATACAAGGGGATAGGCATTATGATACAGTTATACAAAGCTCTGGTTGGACCACACCTGGAGTATTGCCTTCGGATCTGGGCAACGCACCTCAGGAAGGATATATTGGCTATGATGGGAGTGCAGCGTCGATTTACTAGAATGTTGCCTGGACTCCACAGTTTAAATTACGCGGAGAGATTACATAAACTCGGGTTTGCCTCGAATTCAGTCGATTAAGTGCTGATTTGATCGAACATTTCAAAATATTAAGGGGAACTGATGGGGTAAATAGAAAAAAAAAAGATTTCCGCCCGTTAGCGTGTCTGGGACTCGGGGAAGCAGCCTGAATATTAGGGTCAGGACTTTCAGGAGTGAAGTTGGGAAACACCTCTGCAAGCAAAGGGAGGTAGAAGTTTGGAACTCTCTTCCGCAAACGGCAGTTGATGCGAGCTCAATTGTTAATTTTAAAACTGAAATTGATAGATTTTTGTTCACCAAAGGCATTCAGGGACATGGGGCTAAGGCGATAATATGCAGTTAGGTTACATATCAACCAGGATCTCACTGAATTGCGCATAAGTCTCGAGGGGCGAAATAGTATACTTTTGCTCCTCAGCTCCTCATTGTTGCAGAATGATCCTGCATTGTATCGGGAATCGAACCAAGGTCTCCAGCGTAACAAGTAAGAATTCGACCCCAAGCACCATCAATGCGCGCGTTTGTAACAGCAGCATGTGTCCATTTGGAATCCGATCTGAATGAACATGCCGTTTACAGCTGCGGTGGCCGAGTGTTTAAAGCGTTGGACTCAAAATTCAATTGAGGTTTTCCTGCGCAGGTTTGAATTCTGCTCGCAGAGCTACTGTTCAAAAATCACTTCAGTGCTGAAATAGATTAATTGGCGTTAATTGACCGCATTTATCTCTCTCCCAGAATGAGCGATTCTGCAGCGCAGCCGGTGCTTTTTATTCGTGTCAGATCTTCTCTTGCAAGATTTCACGACCCGAGAAGGAATCTCTCCCAATCTGTAACTTAAATTCTAGTAGTTTGCAAAACTTGACATTTATACTCTTTATTTTCTTTGCATGCATCTCTCTTTCTCTCCCTGTCTCTGTCTCTTGTCTCTCTGTGTTGTCCCCAATGGACTTCTCAGGCTTCCTTGAACGGCGATGGCTGATCTAACCGGCAACAATAGCAGAGAAGGGTAAAGAAAAAAAAAGACTGAGGAAGTAGGAAAAGGAAAGGTACAACCCAGCTGATAAATTCATAGCTAATGTATCCACATTCATGGCTGTTCGCTCTCATAGTGAATGAAAGCAGCAATTTGAGTAAAGTATACTTATCGTAGAGTGTAAACTATGACGATGCCGAGACAGACGAAAATGTCGTTTCAGAGTAATTCATTCTGTAAAGTGTGACTTGATAATACAAGTCGTACATTCAAAACGAATTTGATAAAGAGAGACTAATATTGTTGATTCGAAATAATCAGTGTGGAACCTGAAATTGCTCCACACGGTATATCGTACAAGAAAGCGAGATTGGATGGCCATGGTGTTCTGAAAGGATGGCGGATCGGCTGCGTGGCAGCGAAATTTTACACTGGCTGCAGGGCTCTGTTGCCAGTTGATCTTTGGATCTGATTCTCGCTCAGGGAGTTTTACTGGCTCAAATCCCGGATGACCCCTGATGTGTCCCCGTTTTTGCTCAAAAATCACCAATTGGCTTCTCAGCGATGCAAAAGGCAGGTTTGACTTGTCTCCAGCAGAGCATGTTTGAACACCAGAGGGCAGAATGCAGAGGGTTTGTTCACGAAAGACACGTGGACGAAATGAAGATAATCTTTCAAGAAGTTGTACAGATTGAAGCCGGCACATGAATTTATCCCAATTCAGGCGATCTCATGGGTACAGATGCAAAAGGTAAAGGAAGCTGCATTGGCCTGGAACCCTGGATTCGCCTTCGGCAGGCGAGGGTTCGACCCTGAACCACCAATCCACACACGGCTGCAGGCTGCACGTGTAGCGTTGGATACAAGTCTGGAACATGCAGTCTGGCAGAGTTCCTGTGATGAGCCTGCGCAGTCTCCAACCGCGTGCTACCTGTGGGTGACCAAACGAGTGGATCAAGCATGGTCTTGAAATTCACTGAGATTCGAAATCACTTCACACCGCCACTGTAAAATGGTCAAATAAATAAGAGCTGTAGTTACCAGGCAGTGTTTACTTCTCTCAGAAATTAAGTTATAATCCAGCCTCACATACACCTCGAAGATTTCACGAAATGCGAAGAATTTCCTTTAAGCTGCAGCTTAAATTCTGTTCAATCACACAATTGGAGATTTCTACTATTTTTCTTTTCATGTATCTCTCTGTCTCTGCGTTTCTTCACTTTCGGTGTTGCTCCCTAATGGACTTATCAAGAATCCTTCAACGGCCAGGTCTGGAAACCCCGGATGGGAAAAGGCTGTCGGATCTTCGTCCAATTGTTGGATTTCGACGGAATGAGTTTTGCTATTTTCCGTCTCCGTTTGCGGAAAATATAAACCCAGATGGGATTTCCCCTCCTCGGGTCCCGTCACCTTCGGGTAATGGGAATGAACCCGATAGATCACTCGGTCTTAATATCTGTATTCTCATTGTTTAACAATAAAATTACTGGGTTACAGTTAATTTCAGGACACATTTTAGAAATTAATACATAACAGACATATTCGAAAACTAGAAGCACGTGGGATTAAAGGGTCGGTGGTAACGTGGGCAAGTAATTGGCTGAGGGATGGGAGGCAGAGGTTAGTAGTGAACGGATGTTTTTCTGACTGGGGAGAAATATGCAGTGGAATCCCCCAGGGGTCGGTATTAGGACTATTGCTTTTCATGTTATATATAAATGACTTGGATGTGGGAATAGGGAGTACAATTTCAAAGTTTGCGGATGATACAAAACTTGGCAACGGAGTAAATAGTGACGAAGATAATAGCAGACTTCAGGAGGACACAGACAGACTGGTGAAACGGTCAGTCACGTGACAGATTTAACGCCTATCAGTGTGAAGTGATGCACTTTTGCATGAAGAACATGGAGAGGCAGTATAATCTAAATGGAACAATTTATGGGGGTTCCAAGAGCAGAGGGACCTGGGAGTTCATATTCATAAAACAGGGCAAGTTGATAAGGCGGTTAAGAAAGCGTATGGGATACTTGGCTTTGTAAATAGGGGCATTGAATATCAAAAAGGAAATCATACTAATCCTTACAAATCAGTGGTTAGGCCTCAGCTGAAGTATATTGGACAGGTCTGGGCACTACACTTTAGGATAAAAAGGCATTGAAGAGGATTCAGAGCAGGTTGACCTGGATGATACCAGGGATGAGGGACTTCGGTAATATGGAGAGATTGGAGAAGCTGGGATTGTTCTCCTTACAGCAGAGATGGTTAACGGGAGACCTAATAGAGATATTCAAAATAGTGAGGGGTTTTGAAAGAGCAAGTAGGGAGAAACTGTTTCCGTCTGGCAAGTGGGTCGGTAACCAGAGATCACAGATTTAAAATAATTGGGAAAAGAACTAGAGGGGAATTGAGGAGAATTTTTTTCACACAGAAGGTTGATAAGATCTGGAACGCACTTCCTGAAAGGATGGTGGAAGCAGATTCCATGGGATCATTCAAAAGGCAATTGGACATAATTGAAGAGGACTAATTTGCAGCATTATTGGGAAAAATCTGGGGTGTGGGTCTAATTTGGACAGATCTTCGAAAAAGCCGACACTGGCACGACGGCCGAATGGCCTCCTTCTGTGCTGTAAGATTCTATGATTCGATGATTACCTTCTGAATCATTGTAATTGATGCTATTCAGCGTTGAGCAACCAAGAAAATTATAACCGTGATATTCGGCTTCTCCATTCCCTTATGAATATCGCAGCTTATAATGTCCAGGCGGGGGTGGGTCTGAATGGGGGATAGAGTGCGGAGATTGGAATGGAAGCCCAGCAGAATGAACTTGGCCTCATCAGTTTTTGTTACTTATCCAACCAGTTGCCCGAAGCAGGCGGTGAACCTTCTTCTCGAGAGAGGATCGTCATTTCAGTTCAGAAGGAAAAAGGTATCAAGAAAATCGGGTAAAACGCACACAGAATGATCCGGGGCTTTTTGCACATCCCTTTTCAACAGACACAGACACGGAATAATCCGGAACTTTCAGGACGTCCCTTTTTAACAGACACAGACACGGAATGATCCGGGACTGACAGCACATCCCTTTTTAACAGACACAGACACTGAATGATCCGGACATAAATCATCATGATGGTACATACGTTTCTCTTAGGTTGAACATAAGATTTACTCTTTTTACAATGACACCACTGTACAATCTGATACTTCGCGACCATACAATCTCAACACCTTCCTGGAAGGAACTGTTGCTGATTTCAGCAAATAATGCAAAACCCTCTGTCTGCCGTTTCGAGAAGGATGGGACTTTGACCAGACCTTCTGTGTGGATTGAAGGAGAGAAACAAAACTTAAACACAATAACGACGAGGATGGGACTCAAACCCACGCGTGCATAGCACAATGGATTAACAGTCCATCGCCTTAACCTCTCGGTCACCTCGTCGCACGCAAAAATATGCGAAAGCCCCTTTATTCAAAATTAAAATACTGGCTATGTTGCCAACCTGAAATCAAAACTGTAAATGTGTATATCCTCAGCAGGTCAGGCAGAATCTTTAAACATAGAAACAGAGTTAACGTTTCAGGTCGATGGCCATCACATGATTATTCCAACTCACTCAACTTGCGCCTTATAGATGGTTGAACGGCTTTTGGAAATTAGAAGGTGATTCACTCGCCGCATAATATCCAGCCTCTGAACTGCTTTTGTAACCATAGTGTTCATGTGGCTGGTCCAGTTAAGTTTCTGGTTAATGGTAACCAATAGTATGTTAATGGTGGGGGATTCGGCGATGTTAATACCGAATCCCCACAGAAGAGATTTACTGTAAAGATTCCAGGGATGAGGGGCATAAGTTTCATGGATAGATTGGAGAAGCTGGGGTTGTTCTGCTTGGAACAGAGACGGTTACGAGGAGATTTAATAGAGGTATTCAAAATGATGAAGGATCCAGACAGAGTAGAAAGAGATAAACTGTTCCTATTGGTGGAAGGTTCAAGGACCAGATAACATCGATTTAAGGTGTTTGGCAAAAGAAACAAACGTGGCATGAGGAAAAACTTTTCTACACAGCGAGTGTTTAGGATCTGGAATGCACCGCCCGAGGGAGTGGTGGAGGCAGATTCAATAATTGTCTTCAATAAGGAACTGGATAAGTATTTGAAACGAAAGAAAATACAGGGCTACAGGGAAAGGGTGGGGGAGTGGGTCTATCTGGATTGCACTTGCAGAGAGCCGGCACGGACTCGATGTGCCGAATGGCCTCTTTTCGTGCTGTGACCTTTCTTTTGAATCTATTCTATTTGTCGGAGGCGATGCAAAGCGACCGGAGCGTGACGTAAATCGACCTGCTCATGTACATTCTCTGATAATAAATCTTAGTGTGATGCAAAGAAGAAATTCATAATTATGGTCCTTATCTTTTATATTATGCTGACTATAAGAGGTACTCGGTTCACCAGGGCGCCATTGTGCACATTGGTTGAAACTTCACCTCGATCACCCCTTACACTCCGAACACCTCCGTGTAAGATACAGTTGGGTGGTAATCCAGACTTTGCTGAATTGTTCAAACACGTGTAAACCAGCAATGCGGAAAAGCACTTCTTACCAATGAAGGGTTTTTGGTGAGGCGGCCAAAATGAAAAGCTCTACAAATTTTGGCAGCAGTGCGATTCGCACCTACATAATTCAGAAATGGAAGTCAGCATCTTAGACAACAAAGCAACTCACACACACGGCAAACCATTCAGTTCGGA